>NC_086001.1:35423449-35433449 GCF_030014385.1 Trichomycterus rosablanca | reverse complement strand
CTAATAATAATAATAAAATAATACTACTAATAATAAAAATAATACTAATAATAATACTAATAATAATTACAATAATAATAATAATAATAATAATAATGAAAATAATAATAATATAAAATATATAATAATAATAATAGTTGCACAAACTCACTAACGGTTCACAGCAATGACAAATCTCGTCCAGGTGCTGCTACCTCGTGGTTATAAAACACACTTCAGCTCGTTTCTATCGTTCTTGACTGATATTCTGGACCGTGGAACTTTCAGTCTCAAGAATACAAATTCACTGACTGACTCACTGATTCACTTGTTGACTCACTGACTGATTCACTTACTGACTCAGTTTTACTGACTGACTCTGTGATTCACTTGCTGACTCACGGACTGATTCACTGATATACACTTTTATCAGCTCCACTTACCATATAGAAGCACTTTGTAGTTCTACAATTACTGACTGTAGTCCATCTGTTTCTCTGCATGCTTTGTTACCCCCTTTCATGCTGTTCTTCAATGGTCAGGACCCCCACAGGACCACCACAGAGCAGGTATTATTTAGGTGGTGGATGATTCTCAGCACTGCAGTGACACTGACATGGTGCTGGTGTGTTAGTGTGTGTTGTGCTGGTGCTGCTGGAGTATTTAAACACTCACTAACTTACTGACTGATTCACTTTCTCACTGATTCACTTACTAATTTACTGACTGATTCACTTACTCACTGATTCACTGACTCAGTAGGGCACCGTCAGAGGTCTTGTGGAGTCCATGCCTCGGTGAGTGTGTCTATATTAATAAAACACTGACTGATACTTTATTATCTTTATTTAATAACAGTAAGGTTTTGAGGTCGAATCCCAGAGCGGGATTTCTCCTCATTGCTGGCAGTCCGTCGCCGGCAGGTGAAAAGAAGTGGCCAGACATTTGAATCTGAGACACGTCTGGCGGCTAGACCTCTAGTCC
Source organism: Trichomycterus rosablanca (assembly GCF_030014385.1). NCBI lineage: Eukaryota > Metazoa > Chordata > Actinopteri > Siluriformes > Trichomycteridae > Trichomycterus > Trichomycterus rosablanca. The sequence goes on along the minus strand of NC_086001.1, from coordinate 35,432,486 downwards.
AACGGTGACGGGTCACGCTACGGTCACTTCAAAGCCCGGCGGCCAGCGCGGCGGCCAGCTCCACCAGGGTCCGGGTGGGTCTCCCGGACATGCCCTTCCTCAGGTAGGGGACCTCGTCCTTGTTGGACATCACCCCGGCGATATCCAGGTGAGCCCAGTGTTCGGCCGTCACGAACTCCTTCAGGAAGGCGGCGGCCGTGCACGCCCCGCCCGAGCTGCTCGAGAAAAGCGAAGTGGGTATTCAATTACTGACTGTGGCTCATTTGACACTCTGTACACTAAGCCGCCCCCCCCCCACTAATCTGTATCACACTTATCAATCTGACACCTCGGACCGCTTCTTTTCACCTCACATGAAGGGTAGGTTCACATACGGAGAATCAGGCACTACTATCCGTTTTTCATAACCTCTTAATTATAATTGCCCCGCCCGGAGTTCCCGCCATCTACCCCGCCCGGCTACTTACGGTAGCGTGTTTAAGCGCTGTGCCACCCGAGCACCTGGGAAACAGTGTCTTGAATCACTGATTCACTGACTCCTTTACTGATTCACTGACTCACTCTCACTCAGTGATTGGACTTAATCTCACTGATTCACTTACTCACTGTCTAACTCGCTCATCGATTCACTGACTCACTGACTGATTCACTCACTGATTCACTTACTGTCTAACTCGCTCACTGATTCACTTACTCACTCACTCACTGATTCACTGTCACTAACTGACTCACTGATTCACTTACTCATTCACTTAAATCACTGACTGACTTACTGATTCACTTGCTTACTGACTTAATCACTTACTGACTCACTGACTCAGCCACTAATAACTGACTCACTGATTCACTGACTCAGCCACTAATAACTGACTCACTCACTGATTCACTGACTCAGCCACTAATAACTGACTCACTCACTGATTCACTGACTCACCCACTAATAACAGTGGCACCGGCTCTATGTGGTGGAGGATGTGACTGACTCACTGATTCACTTACTCACTGTCCAACTCGCTCATTCACTGACTAACTTACTGATTCACTTGCTTACTGACGGACTTCATCACTTACTGACTCACTCACTGATTCACTTACTTACTGACTCACTGAATCAGTCACTCAAGTGATTCACTTAATCACTGACTGACTTACTAATAACTGACTTACTGATTCACTCACTGATTCACTGACTCACTCATTCACTGACTCACAAAAAATTTACTTACCAACTTACTGATTCACTGACTCACCAACTTACTGATTGACTGACTCACCAACTTACTGATTGACTGACTCACTGACCGATTGACCGATTGACTGACCGGCTCTACGTGGTGGTGGTGGACGTGCATTACCGGCTGTATTTGCCGACGTTGTTCAGGTCCGCCAGGGCGCTCTCCGTCACTTGTTTGGTGTAGTGCTGAAACAGGGGCATCCTCCAGACCCTGTCGCCCGTGGCGACGCTCGCCTGCACACACACACACACACACACACACACACACACACACACACACCATTAAGACGACTGAATGAGCTTAGTACCAGGATGTTACCAGCAGGTCTCTGGTGTACAGTAGCTTTCCAGGACTAGGGACGGTTAACATGACTGAAAAGGGGGCGGAGTTACAGGATGGCGTACCTTGTGCAGCTCGTCCCACAGCCAATCAGAGTTTGTGAAGACGCCGGTCGCGGCGGATCCCAAAGCTACGTCCATAGCGCCTGTCGGAGGAGAGGAATCGTTTGTAACCTATCCGTGTTCGGTGTCAAAATGCCACTAGACTCACTGACTGACTCACTGACTCACTGATTCACTGACTTACTGATTCACTTGCTTACTGACTGACTTACTCACTGATTCACTGACTCAGTCTTAGTCACTAATTCACTGACTGACTCACTCACTGATTCACTCACGGTCTAACTCGCTCACTCACTGACTTACTGATTTACTTGCTTACTGATTCATTGACTCACTGACTCGATGATTCACTGACTTATTCACTGACTCACTGACTGATTCACTTACTAATATTCTAATTCGCTCACTTACTGACTGACTCACTGATTCACTTAATGTCTAACTCGCTCACTCACTGACTAACTGATTCACTTGCTTACTGACTGACTTATTCACTGACTCACTGACTGATTCACTTACTAATATTCTAATTCGCTCACTTACTGACTGACTCACTGATTCACTTAATGTCTAACTCGCTCACTCACTGACTAACTGATTCACTTGCTTACTGACTGACTCACTGATTGACTGACTCAGTCTTACTCACTGACTCACTAATAACTGACTCAGTCACTGTCTAACTTGTTCACTCACTCACTGACTTACTGATTCACTGTTACTTGCTGATTCACTGACTCAGTGATTCACTCACAGATTCACTAATTCACTTACTCACTGTCTAACTCGCTCACTCACTGACTTACTGATTCACTTGCTTACTGATTGACTGACTTACTGATTCATTGACTCACTGACTCGATGATTCACTGACTCACTGATTCACTGACTCACTCTCACTCACTGATTCACTTACTAATATTCTAATTCGCTCACTTATTGACTGACTCACTGATTCACTTACTCACTGACTCACTAATTACTGACTCAGTCACTGTCTAACTTGTTCACTCACTCACTGACTTACTGATTCACTGACTCACTGATTCACTCACTCACTCTCACTCACTGATTCACTTACTAATATTCTAATTCGCTCACTTATTGACTGACTCACTGATTCACTTACTCACTGACTCACTAATTACTGACTCAGTCACTGTCTAACTTGTTCACTCACTCACTGACTTACTGATTCACTGACTCACTGATTCACTCACTCACCGACTCACTGACTCACTGTCTAATTCGCTCACTCACTGACTGAGTTACATGCTGATTCACTGACTCAGTGATTCACTCACTGATTCACTTGACTCACTGACTCGATGATTCACTGACTCGATGATTCACTGACTCACTGTCTGACTTACTGATTCATTTGTTTACTGACTGACTTACTTGCTGATTCACTGACTCAGTCTTACTCATTGATTCACTTACTCACTGACTCACTAATAACTGACTCAGTCACTGTCTAACTTGTTCACTCACTCAGTGACTTCCTGACTCACTCATTGATTCACTGACTCACTGATTCACTAACTCGCTCACTCACTGACTGACTTACTGATTTACTGACTCACTGACTCAGTGATTCATTTACTGATTCACTTACCCACTGTCTAACTCGCTCACTCACTGACTGACTCACTGATTCACTGACTCACTAACAACTGACTCAGTCACTGTCTAACTCACTCACTGACTGACCTGACTGACTGATTCACTTGCTTACTGACTGACTGACTCGCTGATTCACTGACTCACTGAGTGAGTGACTCAGTGATTCACTCATTCACTGATGTGTTGAATATGGATACCTGTCAGAGTAGCGGCGTTGACCAGAGCCCTGGGCTTGAAGCTGTGAGCGTAGCACAGGGCGTCGGCCAGAATCAGACGCCCCTCAGCGTCGGTGTTATCGACCTAGCAGAGCCGATCAGACGAAGGTCACATGACTTTCCGATTCTGCTCATTACCAGACGTGCAGGAGAGCGAGGACGTACGTACCTGGATGGTTTTCCCGTTCTTGGCCCGCACCACGTCGCCCGGTTTGTTGGCTTTCCCGCCGGGCATGTTCTCGCACAGGGGTGCCAGACCTTAAAAAATCCCCCATTCGACAAACACAACATGGTCAGCTGACAAATAATAAACAAATAAACGCGCTCACATTCCGAATCCGGAAGAGATCAAAGGAACGGACCCACGATGTTGATCGGCAGGCCGAGAGCGGCGGCCGTGATGACGGCCGAACACACGGTGGCGGCGCCGCCCATGTCGGCCCTCATGGCGTCCATCCCGGACGCGGGTTTCAGCGAGATTCCGCCGCTAAAAACGGAATGAACAAAATAAACGTATCTATTTATTTACTTAAAATCAAAGCGCGAAGGCGAGGCGAGTCGAGTCGTTTGAGGAGTCACCTGTCGAAAGTGATTCCTTTGCCCACCAGGACCAGAGGAGCCTGGCTGGAGTTGGGGTTCCCGGTGTAATGCACCTCCAGGAAGACAGGGGGCTCCTCCGAGCCTTTGGATACGCTCAGAAAAGCCCCCATCTGCTCGCTCTCCATCCACGACTGGGGTCTAGAGAGAGAAGAAGGCGAATGAATATGAAAACGCAACTGTGGCCTCTGCTGGTCGGTCGAGGTACTGCACGGAGATTCTGAATAACGGACAGCAGTGCGCGCTTCCACGTACGCCATACGGCTCTCGTGTGAACCGCTAATGAAGTCCGGATGAAACCAAAGTACCTTTTATGGACGGTCACTCTGTCGGAGAAGGCCGCCAGCTTCTGCTCTATCGTGTCTGCGAAGACCGTCGGTGTGACGTGATTGGCCGGAGCCTCCATCAAGCGTCTGGCCAGGTTCTGCCCCTCGCCGTACAGAACCCCCTTCTGCCACGCCTCCGCATCGCCACTGAAAAGTACAAACAATAGTGTATAGTATAATAATGGTATATATAAATAGTATATATATATACTGTATAATATGTATAATAAATAGTGTATATATAATATGTATAATAAATAGTGTATATATAATATGTATAATAAGTAGTGTATATATAATATGTATAATAAGTAGTGTATATATAATATGTATAATAAGTAGTGTATATATAATATGTATAATAAATAGTGTATATATAATATGTATAATAAGTAATGTATATATAATATGTATAAGTAGTGTATATATAATATGTATAATAAATAGTGTATATATAATATGTATAATAAGTAATGTATATATAATATGTATAAGTAGTGTATATATAATATGTATAATAATAATAAGTAGTGTATATATAATATGTATAATAAATAGTGTATATATAATATGTATAATAAGTAGTGTATATATAATATGTATAATAAGTAGTGTATATATAATATGTATAATAAATAGTGTATATATAATATGTATAATAAGTAATGTATATATAATATGTATAAGTAGTGTATATATAATATGTATAATAAATAGTGTATATATAATATGTATAATAAGTAATGTATATATAATATGTATAAGTAGTGTATATATAATATGTATAATAAGTAGTGTATATATAATATGTATAATAAGTAGTGTATATATAATATGTATAATAAATAGTGTATATATAATATGTATAATAAGTAGTGTATGTATAATATGTATAAGTAGTGTATATATAATATGTATAATAAGTAGTGTATATATAATATGTATAATAAGTAGTGTATATATAATATGTATAAGTAGTGTATATATAATATGTATAATAAGTAGTGTATATATAATATGTATAATAAATAGTGTATATATAATATGTATAATAAGTAGTGTATATATAATATGTATAATAAATAGTGTATATATAATATGTATAATAATTAGTGTATGTATAATATGTATAATAGTGTATATATAATATGTATAATAAGTAGTGTATATATAATATGTATAATAAGTAGTGTATATATAATATGTGTAATAAGTAGTGTATATATAATATGTATAATAAGTAGTGTATATATAATATGTATAATAAATAGTGTATATATAATATGTATAATAAGTAGTGTATATATAATATGTATAATAAGTAGTGTATATATAATATGTATAATAAGTAGTGTATATATAATATGTATAATAAGTAGTGTATATATAATATGTGTAATAAGTAGTGTATATATAATATGTATAATAAATAGTGTATATATAATATGTATAATAAGTAGTGTATATATAATATGTATAATAAGTAGTGTATATATAATATGTATAATAAGTAGTGTATATATAATATGTATAATAAGTAGTGTATATATAATATGTATAATAGTGTATATATAATATGTATAATAAGTAGTGTATATATAATATGTATAATAAGTAGTGTATTTATAATATGTGTAATAAGTAGTGTATATATAATATGTATAATAAGTAGTGTATATATAATATGTATAATAAATAGTGTATATATAATATGTATAATAAGTAGTGTATATATAATATGTATAATAAATAGTGTATATATAATATGTATAATAAATAGTGTATATATAATATGTATAATAAGTAGTGTATATATAATATGTATAAGTAGTGTATATATAATATGTATAATAAGTAGTGTATATATAATATGTATAATAAGTAGTGTATATATAATATGTATAATAAATAGTGTATATATAATATGTATAATAAGTAGTGTATATATAATATGTATAAGTAGTGTATATATAATATGTATAATAAGTAGTGTATATATAATATGTATAATAAGTAGTGTATATATAATATGTATAAGTAGTGTATATATAATATGTATAATAAGTAGTGTATATATAATATGTATAATAAGTAGTGTATATATAATATGTATAATAAGTAGTGTATATATAATATGTATAATAAGTAATGTATATATAATATGTATAATAAATAGTGTATATATAATATGTACTGTATAATAAATAGTATATATATATAATATGTATAATAAGTAGTGTATATATATATAAATAATGTATATAATAAATAGTATATATATATATATATATATATATATATATATATATATATACAGTGTATCACAAAAGTGAGTACACCCCTCACATTTCTGCAGATATTTAAGTATATCTTTTCATGGGACAACACTGACAAAATGACACTTTGACACAATGAAAAGTAGTCTGTGTGCAGCTTATATAACAGTGTAAATTTATTCTTCCCTTAAAATAACTCAATATACAGCCATTAATGTCTAAACCACCGGCAACAAAAGTGAGTACACCCCTTAGTGAAAGTTCCTGAAGTGTCAATATTTTGTGTGGCCACCATTATTTCCCAGAACTGCCTTAACTCTCCTGGGCATGGAGTTTACCAGAGCTTCACAGGTTGCCACTGGAATGCTTTTCCACTCCTCCATGACGACATCACGGAGCTGGCGGATATTCGAGACTTTGCGCTCCTCCACCTTCCGCTTGAGGATGCCCCAAAGATGTTCTATTGGGTTTAGGTCTGGAGACATGCTTGGCCAGTCCATCACCTTTACCCTCAGCCTCTTCAATAAAGCAGTGGTCGTCTCAGAGGTGTGTTTGGGGTCATTATCATGCTGGAACACTGCCCTGCGACCCAGTTTCCGGAGGGAGGGGATCATGCTCTGCTTCAGTATTTCACAGTACATATTGGAGTTCATGTGTCCCTCAATGAAATGTAACTCCCCAACACCTGCTGCACTCATGCAGCCCCAGACCATGGCATTCCCACCACCATGCTTGACTGTAGGCATGACACACTTATCTTTGTACTCCTCACCTGATTGCCGCCACACATGCTTGAGACCATCTGAACCAAACAAATTAATCTTGGTCTCATCAGACCATAGGACATGGTTCCAGTAATCCATGTCCTTTGTTGACATGTCTTCAGCAAACTGTTTGCGGGCTTTCTTGTGTAGAGACTTCAGAAGAGGCTTCCTTCTGGGGTGACAGCCATGCAGACCAATTTGATGTAGTGTGCGGCGTATGGTCTGAGCACTGACAGGCTGACCCCCCACCTTTTCAATCTCTGCAGCAATGCTGACAGCACTCCTGCGCCTATCTTTCAAAGACAGCAGTTGGATGTGACTCTGAGCACGTGCACTCAGCTTCTTTGGACGACCAACGCGAGGTCTGTTCTGAGTGGACCCTGCTCTTTTAAAACGCTGGATGATCTTGGCCACTGTGCTGCAGCTCAGTTTCAGGGTGTTGGCAATCTTCTTGTAGCCTTGGCCATCTTCATGTAGCGCAACAATTCGTCTTTTAAGATCCTCAGAGAGTTCTTTGCCATGAGGTGTCATGTTGGAACTTTCAGTGACCAGTATGAGAGAGTGTGAGAGCTGTACTACTAAATTGAACACACCTGCTCCCTATGCACACCTGAGACCTAGTAACACTAACAAATCACATGACATTTTGGAGGGAAAATGACAAGCAGTGCTCAATTTGGACATTTAGGGGTGTAGTCTCTTAGGGGTGTACTCACTTTTGTTGCCGGTGGTTTAGACATTAATGGCTGTATATTGAGTTATTTTGAGGGAAGAATAAATTTACACTGTTATATAAGCTGCACACAGACTACTTTTCATTGTGTCAAAGTGTCATTTTGTCAGTGTTGTCCCATGAAAAGATATACTTAAATATCTGCAGAAATGTGAGGGGTGTACTCACTTTTGTGATACACTGTATATATATATATATATATATATATATATAAATAATGTATATAATAAATAGTATATGTATATATATATATAAATAATGTATATAATAAATAATATATGTATATATATAAATAATGTATATAATAAATAGTATATGTATATATATATAAATAATGTATATAATAAATAGTATATATATAATCGGTTAGGACCGGGCTGCAGTACCTGCCGTGTAACCTGGGCACGGGCGGCGTCTTCCTCTTGCTCTTGAGCTCGTCGTATTCGAACAGGCTCAGCGTGGCGCCCTCTGCTGCCGACTGACCGTCGCCACACGGGTCCACCTCCAGGTGAGCCACCTCCAGCTCCTGAAGCTGCCTGCAGCCCGCTAAAACACACCACGAGCACTCAGTACATACTGCATACTGCACTCAGTACATACTGCATACTGCACCTACCCGCCACGGCCGCCCGAACGTTCTCTCTGCCGCTCTCCCAGTTCTCGCTCCCGCACAGACCGGCTCCCTTCCCGCCCAGACCCACCACCGCCACGCTGGGAAAGTCCTGCACCAAACACAAGCAGAGAACTGAGAATACGACCGCTAACACGCCTCAAGTCTCCACAAACACTCTCGCGAACGAGCCGTACCTGGTGTAAACCGTAAAATATCCGGCACTTTCCTTTCTTCAGGGGAGGTCCGGA
>NC_086001.1:35325949-35418449 GCF_030014385.1 Trichomycterus rosablanca | reverse complement strand
CATACACCGCACACTGCATCAACTCGGTCTGCATGGTCATCATCCCAGAAGGAAGCTGACGCACAAGAAAGCCAGCAAACAGTTTGCTGAAGACAAGCAGTCCAAGAACATGGATTACTGGAATGCCCTGTGGTCTGACGAGACCAAGATAAACTTGTTTGGCTCAGATGGTGTCCAGCATGTGTGGCGGCGCCCTGGTGAGAAGTACCAAGACAACTGTATCTTGCCTACAGTCAAGCATGGTGGTAGTAGCATCATGGTCTTGGGCTGCATGAGTGTTGCTGGCACTGGGGAGCTGCGGTTCATTAAGGGAAACATGAATTCCAACATGTACTGTGACATTCTGAAACAGAGCATGATCCCCTCCCTTCGAAAACTGGGCCTCATGGCAGTTTTCCAACAGGATAACGACCCCAAACACAACCTCCAAGATGACAACTGCCTTGCTGAGGAAGCTGAAGGTAAAGGTGATGGACTAAACCCAATTGAGCACCTGTGGCGCATCCTCAAGTGGAAGGTGGAGGAGTTCAAGGTGTCTAAAATCCACCAGCTCCGTGATGTCATCATGGAGGAGTGGAAGAGGATTCCAGTAGCAACCTGTGCAGCTCTGGTGAATTCCATGCCCAGGAGGGTTAAGGCAGTGCTGGATAATAATGGTGGTCACACAAAATATTGACACTTTGGGCACAATTTGGACATGTTCACTGTGGGGTGTACTCACTTATGTTGCCAGCCATTTAGACATTAATGGCTGTGTGTTGAGTTATTTTCAGAAGACAGTAAATCTACACTGCTATACAAGTTGTACACTGACTACTCTAACTTATATCCAAGTTTTATTTCTATAGTGTTGTCCCATGAAAAGATATAATAAAATATTTGCAGAAATGTGAGGGGTGTACTCACTTTTGTGATACACTGTAAATAGGGCTAGTTCGACTGCACCCGTTTTATCTTATTCCCCAGCTGCAGACGCTGACTCTAAACGAGGAGGGAGGTACCCAACACACGCCCCATTCCCCCCCCCCCCCCCCCCCCCCCCAAGTGACCACGTTGGTGGAGATCTGGTCCCACTGTGGTTTACAAGATGTAGCATAAAGTCTCCAGATGTCTTTGTGTACCTGTTAAAATTTATTATTTATTAAATTATGATTCATTCATTTAATTATTTATTAATTTATTTTTAAATGTAATGTTTTTCATTTATTTTTGTATTTGTATTTTTTTTTACTTTATTATTATTATTGTTATTTTACGATCTGGTCCCACTGTGGTTTACAAGATGTAGCGTAAAGCCTCCACATAAGGGCGTCTTTATGTGCCTGTTAAAATTTATTTATTTAATCATTTATTACAGTATTTGTTAATTTAATTTACTTCTTAATTTATTTTTTATTTTATTTTAATATTATTATTTAATGTTTTTTATTTTTGATTTATTTGATTTATTTTTTTATTATTATTATTATTTATGTAACATTTTTCATTTTTTACTTTATTAATGTTATATTTTAATTATTTCTCCTAAAAAAATTTTCATTTTTTATTTATTTATTTGATTTAGTAATTTTTTATTTTTATTTATTTTTTTACTTTATTATTATTGTTATTTTTTAATTATTCTCTTTTTTTATTTTTTTTATTTAATGTTTTTCATTTTTTTTTTTATTCATTTATTATTTATTTTATTATTATTATTTATGTGGCAATTTTTACTTGATTATTATTGTTATTTATTGATTTGTATTTTTATTTTTTCATTTTTATTTATTTTTTTATATTTATTTAATTTTTTTTATTTTTTATAATTTATTTTAATATTGTTCTTAAAATTTTTCTTTTTTTCTTAATTATTGTTATTATTTTATTGTTAACAGTTTAAAATTTTTTTTATTTTATTTATTTATTTGTATTTTATTTTTTTAATATTTATGTTACATTTTAAATTTTTACTTTATTATTATTATTGTTATTTCTTATTATTTATTTATTTTTAATTATTTATTTTTATTGCTATAACAGACTTTAGTCATAATGATAAATTATTATTATTATGATCATTATTATTATTCTTTAATATTTACCTTGTATGTGCAGTACCTCGGTCAGCCAGTAGAGGCCGCACTTGCAGAAGTATTGAAGTTACCTTAGCCTGGTGATTTCTGTAACACACACACACACACACACACTCTGATTGAACCCGGTTTGCTTGCGTCACAGGGACGATGGCAGCATCTTCGACGGCTTGTTGGAGGAGGATGAGCGAGACAAGGCCAAACGGTAGGACACGTGCTTCCTCCCCTCCAGTGCATTGTGAAATGAAACCTTCACTTCTCACGCGGGTTTTTTCCCATGATGCCGCCTCAGGGTTTCGCGGAACAAGTCGGAGAAGAAGAGGAGGGAGCAGTTCAACGTCCTGATCGGGGAACTGGGCACCCTGCTGCCCGCCAGCGCCCGCAGGGCGGACAAGTCCAGCGTCCTGCAGAAGTGCATCGACCACCTGCGCAGGCACGAAGGTGAGCCGATCCCTGAGATTCTGGGAGTGTCTGTGGGAATTTGTGCTCAGGTGCCGATGCTCGCTGACCCCACCCTGTTTTCAGAACTGGCCGAGCAGTCGGAGTCCAGCGAGATCCGGCGGGACTGGAAACCTCCGTTCCTCAGCAACGAGGAGTTCACACAGCTCATGCTGGAGGTGAGAATCTCAGGTGTGTGTGTGTGTGTGTGTGCGCTATACCCTGGCGTAACCGTGTTTTTACTGGTGTTCAGGCCCTGGACGGCTTCTTCCTCGTCATCCTCACGGACGGAAACATCGTCTACGTGTCCGAAAGCGTCGCCTCCCTGCTCGGCCACCTACCGGTAATTACGGGCGCCTCCCAAACTGAGACGTTTCCAGTTCCTCTGGAACAGTAGAGAGTATGGAGGGTCTGTTGAGCGCTCGAGTCACATCCAAAATCCCAACAACACTGCTGCACCTGATGCACTCATGTTTGAACAAGCAGGCTATGTACATACAACCAACTTGTCACAGTGGGTCATGTTCTTTTTCTGCAGTGCAGGGGTTTGGAAAGTGGAGTTAAACCGAGGTGCGATGGCCCCTGGGGGTCCGCAACGTGACATTTTGGGGAATTCAAGTGTATTTTCTTTTTTATTATCATTAACATTTATTTTATGTGTTTCATTTTTTGTTTTATTATTATTTATTTAACGTTCTTTGTTAAATCAAGATGCTGGGGGTCCTGTGACGTGTCATTTCAGGAAACGGAAATTTGATTTAAAAATGTTTACTTATTTACTTTACTTATTTTATGGTCATTATGTATTTAATTTTTTTCTTTTTTTTTCTTTATTTAATTTATTTGTTTTAATTTTGTATTGTATTTTAATATTTAACTTTTTAGTTTTTTATTTAATTTTTTTATTGTATTTATATAGTCTTTTTTATTTGATTTCACCTTATTTATTTTGTTCATTTTATCTTATTCATTTCTTTATTTTATTATATATTTATTTTATCTTATGTAATTTATTTTATCTTATTTCTTATCTTAAATATTTTATTTTTATTTTTATATTTATTTAATCTTATTTATTTAATCTTATCTATTTAATCTTATTTATTTTATTTATTTAATCTTAGTTATCTTATTTTATTTTATCGTATCTTTTATTTTATTTTATCTTATTTAATTTACTTTAATTTATGTATTTGATCTTATTTATCTTATTTTTTATTTTATTTTATCTTATTTAATTTATTGTATTTATTTATTTAATCTTATTTTATTGATCTTATTTATCTTAATTATTTTATTAATGAATCTTATTTTATTTTCTTACTTCATCTTATTTATTTTATTTATTTAATCTAATTTTATTTTCTTATTTTATCTTAATTGTTTTATTTATTTTTATTTTATCTTATTTTATTTTATCTTATTTAATTTACTTTATTTTATGTATTTGATCTTATTTATCTTATTTAATTTATTGTATTTAATCTTATTTATTTGATCTTATTTATCTTAATTATTTTATTTATTTAATCTTATTTTATTTTCTTACTTCATCTTAATTATTTTATTTATTTAATCTCATTTTATTTTCTTACTTCATCTTAATTATTTTATCTATTTAATCTCATTTTATTTTTTTATTTTATCTGAATTATTTTATTAATTTAATTTAATTTGTCACACATTCTAAAACAAGGATTTAAATGAGAGCGATTTCTGTGTGATCCTGTCAGCACAGTACAACAGCCTGTTTCAGGAAGCTCCTCCCCAGACTTTGAAGTATGTCTGTGGGAATTTGTGCCGCTTTTGAACCGAGCTTTTCTTCACGTCTGTAGTCGGACTTGGTGGATCAGAACCTGCTGAGCTTCCTGCCGGTGGGCGAGCACGCCGACGTGTACAAAGCCTTATCCTCACACCCGGAGGGCGAGAACCTGAGTCCAGAATACCTCAGAAGTAAGCGGTGTTTAAATCGACCCCCCCCCCCAGACCCCCCAGCGTGTACCTGAGATCGTCTCTCTCCTCTGTTCTTTATGCTCTGTTCCAGCGAAGGGTCAGCTGGAGTTCTGCTGCCACCTTCTCAGGGGCTCGGTGGACCCCAAGGAGCCGCCCGTGTACGAGTACGTCCGGTTCATCGGTCACTTCAAGTCGCTCAGCAACAGTGAGGAATCATTAATCAGCTCCCGTTCTGCGCCGTCGCTGTCGTTTCGTATATTTACTTTCACGTGTGAACAAACCAATGGGACAAATTATGGCCAAAAGTATGTGGACACCTGACAGGTTAATAATTAAGGCCCTACCTAATTCACAGAGTTCAAAATTTAAAGTTTGTGTTTAGCGATTTAACGTTTTTCATTTTTTATTACTTTTTAATTATATTTATTAGATTTATTGTTAATATTTTTTTTTTTTTTTTTTTTTTTTTTTATTATTTAAATTTACTTTTTTTTACTTTTTCGGCACTTAGCAGACGCCGTTATCCAAAGCGACTTGCATTACAGTATACAGTGTACAGTCTGATCAATTGAGGGTTAAGGGCCTTGCTCAAGGGCCCAACAGCAGCAACCTAGCAGTAGTGGGGCTTGAACCAGCAACCTTCGGATTACTAGTCCCATACCTTAACCACTAAGCTACGGTTTGCCCGTATTTAAATTTAATATTATTATTATTATTTAGTGTATATTTATTTAATTTTATTGTAGTTTTATTATTTAACTTTTTTTATTCTTATTATTAATGTACCGTTTTTTCATGTTTTTATTTTTATTTTTCGTATTTTATTGAATTTTTATTTTAATATGATTATTTATTTAAAGTTTATTTCATTTATTTAAATTTTATTTATTTTATTTTTTAATTGTATTTTTATTTTGTATTTATTTTGTTATTGTTTATTTAACCTTTTTTATTTTGTATTTATTTTGTTATTGTTTATTTAACCTTTTTAATTTTGTATTTATTTTATTCAATTCAATTTATTTTATTTATGTTATTTTATTATGATTATTTATTTAAAGTTTGACATGTTTTATTTCATGTTTTATTTTTTATTTATTATAATTATTTTATTATTATTATTAGTTTATATTTTTATAGCCAATTCGGATCAGAGGAACTCCAGAGGTTTTGGAACGGGAGCTCAAGTCCACATTCTTTCGTCCCCTGTCTGTTTTGTTCCCGGTTTTTGAACGCTTGCAGTAACAGGTCGACTCTTTTATTCTCTCTTTCTGCTTCGTAGTGCCTCGTATAACCCGGAACGGTCTAGAAGAGGTACTTCAGAGGTCCCTGCGCCCGGCCTTCGACGACCACGTGTGCTTCGTAGCTACCGTGAGGCTAGCCGTGCCTCAGTTCATCAGGGTAAGCTGCTTGATTTGATACAGGGACTACAGCGAACCACAGCGAGAGCCATCATCTCCGTATCTGTTTACATTTACGGCATTTAGCAGACGTGACATGCGCAACTCAAGGACTAGAGGCCTTGCGACCTGGCAGGGGTGGGGCTTGAACCAGCGACCTTTCGATTACTAGTCCAGTACCTTAACCACCGATCATGAAATCTGCTCTCCACCGAACAATCCGGCACTGAACACGTGTTTACTCTGTATGGATCTGCAGGAGCTGTGCGTCGTGGTGGAGGAGCCGAGCGACGAGTTCACGTCTAGACACAGTCTGGAGTGGAAGTTTCTCCTCCTGGATCACAGGTTCACTCAGACTCTCCCTGTCCTCCGATGATTGCTTTTAGTGTTTAATTAAAACTGCAGCGTTTAATTGAATTCTCTTGGTCAGAGCTCCGCCCATCATCGGCTACCTTCCCTTCGAGGTCCTGGGAACGTCCGGCTACGACTACTACCACGCGGACGACCTGGAGTCACTGGCTAAATGCCATGAGCATCGTGAGTGCACGTGTGGCTGATATTAGTGTAGTGTCGTCGGTGATTGATAGAGCTGCTAGATCAGCTCAAATACACTGTGGATTAGGAAAATATGTCATGAAAACCTTTGTGGATTTTACGTCTAAACTTTACTTTTCTATGTTTTTTATTCAAATTTTTATTATCATTATTTGTTTAACGTTTTCATTTTTATTTTTTTTAATTATAATTTATTTATTGTAGTTATTTATTTTTTATTTCTATATTATTATAATTAATGAACTTTCATTTTTTTACTTTTACTTTTTTTACTTAATTTTATTGTTATTTATTAAATTTTTCATATATATTATTTATTTGTTTTTTATTATTATTATTAATCATGCATTTATTTATTCTTTTAATTTATATATTATTTAATTTATTGTGTTATTATTTATTTAGAGTTTTCATTTTTAGTTTTTATTTTGAAATTTTTGTAATTTTAATTGAGTACTTGTATTTATTTTTAATTTTTAACTTTATTGTTTATTTTGTTATTATTAATTTACTGTTTTTAATTTTTTTAATTTTTATTTTTAATTTTTTTTAATTGAATTTATTTTTGTTTTTCATTTTTTAATTTTATTTTAATTTGAAGTTTTATTTCATTATTATTTTTTAACATATTTCAGTTTTAAATTGATTTTATTCATTTTGTTATTTATTTGATTTTTTTATTTTTATTATTTATTTATTGTTTTACATTAATTATTATTATTCATTAATTAATTTGTTTATTATTTATGTTATATTTGATAAAGTTTTTATATTATTTTAATTTGCACTACAAGGTGGTTCTAGTATAACCCAGCATTTTATTGGGGAAATAAAAGTCAAAATTGCATTTATTTATTTTGTTTTTTTTATGATTTTTTATTTTAGGATGTCGTATTATTATTATTATTATTATTATTATTATTATTAGTTTATTTAGTGTATTTGTTTATTATTATTTTTCCTTTTATTTAATTTATTTTGTAGTTAATATTATTTATTTAAATTTTATTTGTTATTTATTGATTTTCTTTTTTATTATTTATCAATTTATTTATTATTAATTTTAATTTATATATTTATATAATTTTAATTTGCACTATGAGGCGGTCCTAATCTAACTGAGCATCTTTAGAGTTTATATAGTAAGAAATGAACTGTACATAGAGAAATTATGGGGGGCGTAATACTTTACTGGCTCGTTCATCTGAGGCGCAGCACAGACTTTAATTCGTAATATTATTAAATATAATTAATGTCATATTTTGGACAATTGAGCCACTTTTGCACCAAAGTCTTCTCAGATACGTCTCTACAAGCTTCGCTCACCTGGATTGAGGCGCTTTATCCCATTCTTCATACCTTTGATTGCCCATTGAAGAAATTAAACCTGCTGGTTCTGCTTCTGTGCAGTGATGCAGTTTGGGAAGGGCAAGTCGTGCTGCTATCGCTTCCTCACCAAGGGTCAGCAGTGGATCTGGCTCCGGACTCACTACTACATCACCTACCACCAGTGGAACTCGCGGCCCGAGTTCATCGTCTGCACCCACACGGTGCTCAGGTGAGCTTCACGTACGCTGTTCCAAGCTAAGCCAGCTTTAAGATCGCGCCCGTCTCCCACGTGATGTAGCTTTTTGTTCACCGTACCAGCCGCTAGATGCACAAACCAGCGCACTGTAGTGCCGGTCCCAAGCCCGGATAAAAAGGAACAGGAAGTTTTGTGCCAAATCAATAATGCGGACCACGATCCGCCGAGAGCCGACCCCGCGACCGAACGGGACAAAGGCCGAGGAACAAGAAAAAGATTTGTGCGTCCTTGTAAATTGTGGCTTTTGTGCGTCCTTGTGCACTTCTATTATTTTTTTTTATTTTTCATTTTTATTTTGTTCATTTTGTTATTTAATTTTTTTATTTTCTACATTTGTTATTTATTGTTTTCTGTTTTTACTATTAGTACTTATTCATTTATTTTATATTTGTTTTTCCATTTTTTAATTACATATTTATTTATTTTGCATTTGCATTTTTTTGTTTTCATTTTTAAATTTTAATAATTTTTATTTAGTTATTGTATTTAATTATTATTTGTTTATTTAATTTTTGTGTTATTATTTATTTTGCATTTTCATTTTTTATTCATTTTTATTTAGTTATTGTATTTAATTATTTTTTATTTTTTAATTGTATTTTTATTGTTTATTTTATTATTATTATTATTATTATTATTATTAATTTACTGGTTTTTTTTTTTGTCATTTAATTTTTTTTTATTTTATTCTTTTATTTTTATTTTTTGTATTATTATTGTACATTTTATTTATTTTATGGTACTTTTTATGTTATTTGTTGTTTTGCATTTTTTATTATTAATAATTAATTAATAATTTGGCTTTTATTCATTTAATTTAATTTTTTTTGGTATTATTATTATTATTGTTTAAAGTTTTTTCATTATTTATTTTATGGTACTTTTTATGTTATTTGTTGTTTTGCATTTTTTATTATTAATTAATAATTTGGCTTTTATTCATTTAGTTTAATTTTATTCATCTGGAGCGAATTAAAGTTTACGACAACAGGTGTTATTTTGTCCATTGTGCGTCCTTGTGCTCTTCTACGTTCGTTTCTTTGATCGGAGCTTTTGTTGTGGTCAGGTACGCGGAGGTGCGGGCGGCGCAGAGGAAGGAACTGGGCGTCGACTCGTCTCCTGAGCCTCCGGTGGACGAGGTGAGGCGCGGCCGAGAAACCCGGACCGATGTGTCCAGACTTGGGGATTTACATGGTTCACATCTGTTTTGTCTTCGCAGTCCGGGGACTCGGGTCCGAAGTCTCCTCCGAACGCCTCCAGCCTGAAGGGGGCGCTGGAGCGTCTGGACGACGGCCGCCGCACGCCGTCCGTCTCCTCGCGCGGTTCCCGCGGGTCCTCGCTCACGTCTGCACGCGAGCTTCGAAATCGTAGGTCTTACCGGCCGCTCTCATTCGGCAGTCCGGCAGAGGGGGCGCGGAGGCGCGGAGGATCGCATGATGCGATCAGATCCTCACCTGTGTCTCCTCTTTGTCTCAGCCACGCCCACCAAACCGCAGGCGGACGCGAGCTCTCCGGCCCGGCCTGCTCCCGCCGACCCCGGATCACGGCGGCGTCCCTCCGACGGGGCCCAGGTGAGACCCTGAGGGTTCAAGCAAGGGGAATACATGCTCGCACACACACGATCACCTATCTGAGCGAATACATGCTAACACACACACGATCACTTATCTGAGCAAAGGTATTCACACCCCCAAATACATGCTCAAATTTCTTTACATGGAAAAAATGCTAATGCTAATCTGTCGTGATGTTTTTGGCTTCCCACAGCAGAGCACAGATCCTCAGAGTCCGATCCAAAAGCCTGCTCCCGCTCAAGTCCCTCGACAGCAGCCGACTCAAGCCGGCGCCCAGGTGAGAACCACGGCACGTATGTAAACCCCTCGCAGCTTGGTGGCTCGGCTTTTACGGCTCGCCGCTGATCTCACGGCTCAATCCGACTCCCTGTGACGCTCTTGCAGCTCGACGTCATGCAGCATCTGAAGGAGCAGCTGGAACAGAGGACGCAGATGATCGAGGCCAACATCAAGAAGCAGCGGGAGGAACTCAGGCAGATCCACCAGCAGCTCCAGAGGGTGCAGGACCAAGGGCTTGAGGTACAGACGGACTCCAGTCAGTACTTGTATACCTACAGAGTTCGTAGTCATTTAGACGAGCGTTCTTTCTGCTTCCTTCCAGATGTTCCGGCAGCAGTCGAGCGCCGGGGGCAAAGCGCAGCCGCCCCAGGGGAGCCAAGCGTCCTCGTCGGCGAGCGGGACCTCCCACATCCTGGTATTCACACCCCTAAATACATGCTCACACACACACAATCACCTATCTCAGCTAAAAGTATTCACACCCCTAAATACATGCTCACTCACACAATCACCTATCTGAGCAAAAGTATTTACACCCCTAAATACATGCTCGCACACACACAATCACCTATCTCAGCAAAAGTATTCACACCCCTAAATACATGCTCACACACACAATCACCTATCTGAGCAAAAGTATTCACACTCCTAAATACATGCTCGCACACACACAATCACCTATCTGAGCAAAAGTATTTACACCCCTAAATACATGCTCGCACACACACAATCACCTATCTGAGCGAATACATGCTCACACACACACACAATCACCTATCTAAGCATAAGTATTTACACCCCTAAATACATGCTCGCACACACACAATCACCTATCTGAGCAAAAGTATTCACACCCCTAAATACATGCTTGCACACACACAATCACCTATCTGAGCGAATACATGCTCACACACAATCACCTATCTGAGCATAAGTATTTACACCCCTAAATACATGCTCGCACACACACAATCACCTATCTGAGCAAAAGAATTCACACCCCCACAAATACATGCTCGCACACATACCCACAAATACATGGGGGGGGGGGGGGTTGTTAGTTGTTAGTCATCCATCATGAGACAGCAAAACAACGTCTTTTAGTCAGCAGCATCAGACTCAGGAGACGAGACGCCATTAATGTCAATTAGTCTAAGTTAAATAACCTTCTCCCCCATCTCATCTGATCCCACGCTCCTCTGCTCCTCGGAGAACCCATTAGTGATGACATCATCGCACTCGTCTCCGCCCGTCCCCTTCCGCAGCGCATCGTTATGCTAATGGAAACCGGGGTGAACCGGCGTTTAAGCGGCCGCCTTTTAATAACGTGGCCGTTCTCGCCCTGTCGGCTTTTCGAACCCGGCTCTGGGGTGGGGCTCTGACCCCGGTACCCTCTTTGTTTCTGTGTGTCTGTAGGGGCCGGTGTACAACACGGTGATGGTCAGTCACGCCGGCGCCAGCGTGGTGCAGATACCCAGCACCATGGTGAACAACGTGAGGCAAGTCCACTGTTCCTTTCACTACATGTCCAAAAGTATTGGGACACTCCTTCTAAATATGAATTGAATTAGTGAGTTTGGGGAAGGCCCTTTCTAAAAAATCAACATCAGCGCACAGTATTACTTGACTGAACAGGCACTTGTTCAGGCGTCCGAATATTTTTGGCTTTTACTTTCTGAGCCACCCGAGCTTCATTTCTTTGTTTTTTTGGACGTTTTTCTCTTCAGGTTTCCCGGCGGGCAGCAGCTGGTGACCAAGCTGGTGACCGCTCCCATGGCCTGCAGCACCGTCGTGGTCCCCTCTACGGTGCTGGTGGGGCCGGTGGTGACCGCCTACAACCCGTACGTGAGGCGGCAGGGTCGGACGCAGGACCAGGGAGCGCAGGGACAGCAGCAGGGGGCGGCGCAGAGTCAAGCGCAGGAACAGACGCGACAGTAACGCAAGAAAGTATGTTAGAAGGTCTGTCCACTTTCTTAATGGCCCAGGAACTCCTCAAGCTTGGCGCCCCCTAGCGGGCACAATTGGCCATCAAGTCTGCTCCGGACTATTAAGAGGGCGGGGTCTGGTGCTGTGTAAGGACCCTGGTTAGCAGCCCGATGCTCCTGTACAGAAGTGGACGTCAGCGAGTGACTCTCCATGTGCTAGACTGGCGTCATGTGCGAATCCCGCCCATATACGGGCGAATAAAATGGGGTCGGTGGACTGAACCCTCCTTGGAGAATAAACCCTCCTTGGGCACCATCAGGGTCCCTAGCAGCAGAAATAGACTTACCGTTTGATTCAGTTCACTTTGAAGCCCAACCCTCAGCAAATCAACCCCAAAACATCATGGAGCCTCATCTACGTTTCACAGTAGGCACAATAAGCTTAAATTTGTCGCCCCCGTAAACGGTCAGCGTGACGTATCGAAACGTTTAGAAAGGCGAGCCGTGGGAGTGCAGTCCGACTGGCAAAAGCAGGGCGTGGCACGGGCTCAACCACAGCGACCGCCGCAGTTTATGTGGGCACAGCTTTTTGACAATGGGCTCTGCAAATGGACAAATCAACCCCAAAACATCATGGAGCCTCATTTACGTTTGTTATGGACGTTAGTTAATGAAGGGATATTATATTTTATAGGGAAAATATCCAAATTTTAACGCCACACTGTATGGTCAAAAGTATTGGGACGCCCGGTCTCTAAAGCAAATGCTATTAAAATAGAGCGCACATGACTTTGTGCCCATTTAGTCTTACTAATGAGCCAGTGCCCACAATGGGTGTCCCAATACTTTTGTCCATATAGTGTACTGTTTTTGTGTTTGTTTTGCTTTTTTATTGTCTTCTACAGCACTTACCGTGGACTCAACACGCTAAACCGCCGTGACTTCTTGTATTGTAATCTCGGTGCTAATTAAGCACTAACGACCATATAGAGCGAGTAAACGTTTGCCCAATTCAGGAACGGGCACGTTCAAGCGCTCCGGTGCATACCGATGGTGCGTACCAGGCGATGACCAATCAGATACTCGTTACCATTTCAGTTAGAAATTCCAAACTGTTCCGATAGTCCTCAGACTTCGGCAAAGCAACCCCAAAACATTATGGAGCCTCATTTACGTTTCACAGTAGGCTTCATTTTTCGCTCCTGTGAACAGCGTGACGGATTAAAACGCTTACAAACAGCAGCAGGGTCAAAAGCTCGCTCCAAAATGTTCCGATAGTCTTCAGACTATAGCAAATCAACCCCAAAACATTATGGAGCCTCATCTACGTTTCATGGTAGGCACAGTGAGCTTCATTTTTCACCCCCGTAAATGGTCAGCGTGACGTATCAAAACGCTTCGAAACGACATTGGGACCAAAGGCTCGCTCCCAAATGCTCTGACAGTCTTTAAAATTTAATAAAGCAACCCCAAAACATTATGGAGCCTCACCTAGAGTACCAGTCAAAAGTTTGGACACACTTTCTCATTCCTGTGGTTTTTCTTGATTTTTTCTTTATTTTCTACATTGTAGATTAATACTAAAGACGTCCAAACTATGAAGGAACACATATGGAATTATGTAGTAAACAAAAAAGTGTTAAACAAACCAGAATATGTTTTATATTTTAGATTCTTCAAAGTAGCCATCTTTTGCTTTAATGACAGATTTGCACACTCTTTGAAATTTTCTCAACCAGCTTTATTAGGTTTCCACCTGGAATGGTTTTCAATGAATGTTTGTGCCTTGTCTAGAGTGAATTTTTGGAATTTGTTGCTTTTTTAATGTGTTTGAGACCATCAGTTGTGTTGTGCAGAGGTAGAGTTGGTAAAATATAAAACATATTCTGGTTTGTTTAACACTTTTTGGTTCACTACATAATTCTTCATAGTTTGGATGTCTTCAGAATTAATCTACAATGTAGAAAATAAAAATAATCAAGAAAAAACATTGAAGAGAAGGTGTGTCCAAACTTTTGACTGGTACTGTATGTTTAACAGTAGGCACAGTAAGCTTCATTTTTCGCTTCTGTAAATGGTCAAAGTGACGTATCAAAGCATTTAGAACGGCAGCAGGGTCAAAGGCTCGCTCCAAACTGTTCTGACAGTGTTTAAAGTTCAGCAAAGCAACCCCATAACATCATGGAGCCTCATCTACGTTTCACAGTAGGCACAGTGAGCTTCATTTTTCGCCAATGTAAACAGTCAGCGTGACCAAGTGACGTCCAATTCGCAAAATAAACAGCCAGGGGGCAGTGTCAGGGCCGCGATTTGTAAAGGTGACGCAACAGTAACACTCAACATAAGTATGTAGACACGGCTTTCCGACACTGGGCTGTACGTTTCGCCCCAAGCTGTTCCGATAGTCTTCCGGCTTTAGCAAATCAACCCCACAACATTACTGAACGTTAATTTCTTCTTTTATCTTTTGTTTATCTGTAATACCGAAATCAGTCTTCCGAAAATCCGGTTCCTTCCGAGTCACCTGGAGTAACTCGAGTACCCTGTGCTAAAATTTGGGTCTCGGGTTACCCTCAATCCGGCAGCGTGGCGTGTCATTCGATCAGTGCCTTGAACAGCGCCGACCGTTCGTTTCTCCGGACGCCAAAGAATAGGTGCCACCAGACACCTCCGGCGGTGGTGTAAAAGGACCCCGTGTCTACTTTCGGAAAGGGACGTGCTGGCATCTTGACATCGGGGCAGCTGTTGTTTGTTCATGACAGTATTTAAATCATGCGATCGTATAATTGCTGTGAATTTTTATATAACCACGAATCTTGTCTTGTTTTTTATTTATAGAAATATAAGCCAATAACGATTTAATACAAACTTGACGATATTCCACCCTGAAATAAATCATATACACGTACGACTTCAGTGTTTTTTATTCTTTATTGCATTATTTATCGCTTTACCACGACACACACAAACGTACGATAAAGTTTTCCCGAGATGTCCAACCTAAAACGGCCGTTTCTTTCTTCCGACTTCAGCAAAGCAACCCCAAAACATCATTGAGCCTCATCTACGTTTCACAGTACGCACAGTAAGCTTCGTTTTTTTTTTTCTCCCTCCCCCGGGCAGGCCGTGGAAGTGTCGTCCGATTTGTAAAAAAAAAAAAAAAAAACCTTCAAAGTATCAATACGATTTCGATCAGGACTCGTACCAGGCCACCTTTCATACGTTCGTGGGTGCTTTTGGCTACTGGGAGACCTGGGACTTGCGATGGAGGCGTGGCTTTCTGACACTGGGCTGTACGATAGTCTTCCGACTTCAGCAAAGCAACCCCAAAACATCATTGAGCCTCATCTATGTTTCACAGTAGGCACAGTAAGCTCCATTTTTCTCCCCTGTAGTGCGAACACAAAAAGTATTGGGCGTCCACATACTTTTGGCTGTGTTGAGGTCGCACGGTGGTCGAGGGTTTTGTAGGTGTAGCAGGTGCAGCAGTGTTGTTTGGATTTACGCTGGAAGGAGAGTAGCGCTCCAGTCTCTTGACCAGGTAGGTGTTCCTAATAAAGAGGCCAGGGAGATTAAACATGATTTTTAAAATCCCAACAACACTGCTGCACCTGCTACACTCATCCCAGGACGACACACACTAACTACCTAATCGTTATCGTTCTGGTCACTTCTCATTTGATTGATAATTGGGGTACAGAGCAACCCGAGGGCTACAGTCAGTACCTGAATACCCACCAAACTTCATCTGTAGGGTAGGTGTAGCTTATGAAATGTGGCCTCACAGCAAGAAGGGCGTGGGTTCGGTTCTCAGAGTCCGTTCTGTGAAGAGTTTGCACGTTCTCTGGTTTCCGACTTCAGCAAAGCAACCCCAAAACATCATTGAGCCTCATCTACGTTCTTTTATAAGCTACACCTAGCGTACAGATGAAAGTCGGTCGGTATTCGGGTACTGACTGTAGCCCTCGGGTTGCTCTGTATCCCAATTACCGATCGAACGATGGACCCGATGAACTGGCGACCTGTCATGACTCAAACATCGTTCGAAAACATAGTAAAACAGACAATTTACCACACAACGTATGAATCGATACGTATCATTTAGGTGTTCCTAATAAAGTGCTTGTTTACTACGCGTGTTTGTTGACTGGAAGCTAAAAGTACACGAGGCCACATTTAATTTTAATGGGTTTTAAGTGAGAAACGTTTCCTACAGCGATAAAATACGAGGAACGCATGCTTAATTAACGCATGCCGTTAATTTACACAAAACTGCGGTGTTATTGAACAGAGCATTTCATTTCTCCTCAGCTCTGTTAGCATGTTGTTTATTTACAAGCGTGGCTACAATATACACGAATCATATTAGTTTTATTATTATTATTATTCGCATTCGAAATAATGTCATTTATGGGTCCGGATCATTTTAATCATGGCTAATGATGCTATGGCTAACCGTGTTAGCTTGAAGCTCCGATGCTAACAGGCTAACGCACTAACGCTAACTCTTAAGATGCTGTCGAGTCAGCTCATCATGCACTTATACTGGATGCACGATACCGGAAAGTACGGAAGCGTATTGCTGCCACACAGATTTAAAAAAGCCGTCAGTATGTCGTTATAACGAGAAAAGGATGCCATTATAACAAGAAAGTATGTCGTTATAACGAGAAAGGATGTCGTTATAACGAGGAAGGATGTCGTTAATAACGAGAAAAGATGTCATTATAACGAGAAAAGGATGTCGTTATAACGAGAAAGTATGCCATTATAACAAGAAAGTATGTCGTTATAACGAGAAAAGGATGTCGTTATAACGAGAAAGGATGTCGTTATAACGAGGAAGGATGTCGTTAATAACGAGAAAAGATGTCGTTATAACGAGAAAAGGATGTCGTTATAACGAGAAAGTATGTCGTTATAACGAGAAAGGATGTCGTTATAACGAGAAAGGATGTCGTTATAACGAGAAAGGATGTCATTATAACGAGGAAGGATGTTGTTAAAACCGAGAAAAGAATGTCATTATAACGAGAAAGGATGTCCGTATAACGAGAAAGGATGTCGTTAAAACCAAGAAAAGGATGTCATTATAACAAGGATGTCGTTATAACGAGAAAAGGATGTTGTTATAACGAGAAAGTATGCCGTTATAACGAGAAAGTATGTCGTTATAACAAGAAAGGATCTCGTTATTACGAGAAAGGATGTCGTTATTACGAGAAAGGATGTCGTTATAACGAGAAAGGACATAATGACATACTTTCTCGTTATAACATACTGACAGCTTTTTTTTTTTCATGAGAAAGTATGTCGTTATAGCGAGAAAAGGAAGTTGTTATATATGACATACTTTCTTGTTATAACATATTTTCTCGTTATAACGACATCCTTTCTCGTTATAACATCTTTTCTCGTTATAACGACATCCTTTCTCGTTATAATGACATTTTCTCGTTATAACGACATCCTTTTCTCGTTTTATGGACATACTGACGGCTTTTTTTTTTATCTGTGTGGCAGCAATACGCTTCCGTAGGAAAGCCATAAGGCTCATGCACCACTAAATTATAACATTACATATATATAAATAAATAAATATATGTAAATATATATATAAGGAAGCCCGTTTGGTTTGTACGACAGTAAAAGTTGAACCGAATGAGGAGCCTGAGGTAAAAAAAAACGAACAAAAAGCGTCCAGCTCAGTGTTGCCACACCTTGTTTTAAAAAATTCCCAAATTCCTGCCTCAAAAACCCCAAATTGTACTAAAAATGACAAATTTGTGAAGATTTACACCAACCAGGCATAACATTATGACCACTGCAGCTCTTGTGGGGTCAGTATCTATCGAAAGTGGTACGAGGAAGGAACGGTGGTGAACCGGCGACAGGGTCGTGGGCGGCCGAGACTCGTTGATGGTCCGTGCGGTCCGATCCAACAGGCTGCATGGCCGCAGACCGGTCGGAATGCCCGTGCTGACCCCTGTCCACCGACCAAATTGCGCATTGTCGCAAAGGTTACTTGGCAAAACCCCCCAAATCCCAAAGAGTGGCAACACTGTGGGTACCGAAAAGCCCAACCTAAATCTCTTGGACCGTACGCGCGATAAGACGGTGTTTCTTCTTTTTCACCAGTCGGCGGCGGATTCCTATGTGGAGTCTATGGAATTTGGCCAATCGGAGTTTATCTCTAGCGGATCGCTTCTTTTTACCTGCCAGGGGTCGCGGTAAACATGGGGTCTGTCCGAAAACCTGGCGATGTTTCTGCATAGACGAGAAGAGGGCGTGTCTAAATATTACGATTTCGGATCCCTTAAGATGCTGCCTAGTGAGGCGCCTTAATTCGAAGCGAAATATGAATGTGACTGAACGATGACGGTGGGCTAACGTCTTTTTCCGCCGCTAGACAGGAGACGAGGTTTAACGTGCCCGTTGGCACCTAGATGGCGGGTTAACGTATTACTGCTGAGTGTATTCCGTTTGGTAATATTCATTGCATACATTTAAGCGAGGTGCCCCCATTAGGGCTCCGCTAACGTGCGCTAACGTTACCATCCAGTCCAGCTTGACGGCCTTAAGCGCCGACGTTAAGCGCTTGAACTCCCGAGTCCACGAGTCCAGAGATTTAAATTGGGCGGAGAAGTTCGGAAGGAGCCTAGCGGGTCCCGTGCTCCGAGAAGACGTCGTTGGTTGCCAGCAGAAGGGGCTGGGTGGGTGCCGTGGTGCTCCCCGCCGAGCTCAGCCTCTCGGAGGGCGCCCTGTGCCGGCCCGGCGCGTCGAACGATTCGCTGCTGTCGCCGTCTTCTGCGCTGAGGTTCAGGTAGACCTGTCGGGCGCACAGAAGGGATTTTCTTTTAGCGCGGGTGTCACGAATGCCCGTGCCCACGCCAGTGTTAAAAGCAACTACAATGGGCACCAGGCATAATAACCGGACCTGAAACTAGATCCCATCTTTCCTCTGTGTAACACGCCCGGTAGTGTGCTGCCTGTGCTCCCCAGGAGTCAAATCCCGACTCCCCAGAACTCAGATCTCCAGGAGTCAGATCCCAACTCCCCAGGAGTCAGAACCCCAGGAGTCAGGCCCTGACTCCCCAAGAATCAGATCTCCAGGAGTCAGATCCCGACTCCTCAGGAGTCAGATTCCCAGGAGTCTGATGCCAAGAAGTCAAATCCTGACTCCCCAAGAGTCAGATCTCCAGGAGTCAGATCCCAACACCCTGGGAGTCAGATCTCCAGGAGTCAGATCCCGACTCCCCAGGAGTCAGGTCCCGACTCCTCAGGAGTCAGATCCCGACTCCCTAAAAATCAGATCCCCAGGGGTTAGATCCCAACTCCTTAAGAGTCAGGTGCCCAGGAGTCAGATCCTGGGAGTCGGGATCAGGAGTCAAATCCCAACTCCCCAGGAGTCAGATCCCCAGGAGTCGGATCCTGACTCTCTAGGAGTCAGATCCCCAGGAGGCAGATCCCCAGGAGGCAGATCCACAGGAGTCGGATCCTGACTCTCTAGGAGTCAGATCCCCAGGAGTCAGATCCCCAGGAGTCGGATCCTGACTCCCTAGGAGTCAGATCCCCAGGAGTCAGATCCCCAGGAGTCGGATCCTGACTCCCTAGGAGTCAGATCCCCAGGAGGCAGATCCCCAGGAGTCGGATCCTGACTCTCTAGGAGTCAGATCCCCAGGAGGCAGATCCCCAGGAGTCGGATCCTGACTCTCTAGGAGTCAGATCCCCAGGAGTCAGATCCCCAGGAGTCGGATCTTGACTCCCTAGGAGTCAGATCCCAACTCCCCGAGTCTGCGGTAGTGGGCTATTATGTTCCATCCAAAATATGCCACAATATCGTCATACTGACTTTTACTTTGATGTTGTAGCAGATTTATGCATTGAAATATCTCCTGGGATTCGAACTAACAACCTTCAGGTCATTTTCGAACATCTTACATTTTTGGTGACCTCGGACAGCAGCATCTCGGTCCTCTCCACCAGCTTCCGGAAGGTCGGCCTCTTCAGGGGGTCGGCGCTCCAGCACCATCTCATCACCTCGTAGCTGGAGAGACACACGTGAAGCGCCAGATAAGCAAAAGTATGTGGACGCCTGACCGCGAGTAAAATCAATCGGCGTTATTAAGAACTCATCGTATTATGTATTATGCATGCATATATCTCAAGAGATTCGAACTAATAACCTTCAGATCATTTCCAAGTACCATCGTTCCTACAACCCCAGTTAAAAAAGCTATAGAAGTTGGGACGGGAGGAAAAATATCAATAAAATGTAAATATGAATTTGGCTTTCCGCTGCGTTTGCAGATGCAGCGGCGTACCGCGTTCACTGACGAGGGTTTTCCGAAGCCTGTGTGGCCGTATTCGGTACAGACGCGAGTCGCTTTTAATGCAGTGGCACCTGAGGGATCAAAGGTCATGTGTATTCGCTGTTAGATCTCTACTTTTCAGAATCTTTCAGTAATATTATGGACTGTAGATGGTGAAATCTGATTCTAGAGTGTAATAGTTTTCCAGTTGGAAACGTGACATTGTCTCTTACATTTCGCTGGGAGCGAACTCCGGCTCGCTCATCCTGTACCCGTCCTGTATCATCCTGTAGAACATGGGGCCGACCGTAACTCCGGGATACGGGCTGTTACCTGTAGGTGGCGTGAGAGCACGGCGTCTTTAGTATCAGTAGGTGTTGTGAGATGTTCTATTGAACGTTTTTTATTGAACGATGATACCTAAAGAGAAGATCTCCCACAGTAAGATGCCGTAGGACCAGACGTCACTCTCGAAGGTGTACACGCAGGAGAACAGACTCTCCGGGGACATCCACTTCACCGGGAGACGAGCCTGGATAGTAAACACACAATACACCTTAGTGTCAGATACCCAGGAGTCAGATATCCAGGAGTCAGATCCCAACTCCCCAGGACTACCCAGGAGTCAGATCCTGACTACCCAGGAGTCAGATCACCAGGAGTCAGATCCCAACTCCCCAGGACTACCCAGGAGTCAGATCCTGACTACCCAGGAGTCAGATCACCAGGAGTCAGATCCCAACTCCCCAGGAGTCAGATATCCAGGAGTCAGATCCAGACTCCCCAGGAGTCAGATCCCGACTACGCAGGAGTCAGATCCCCAGGAGTCAGATCCCGACTACGCAGGAGTCAGATATCCAGGAGTCAGATCCCAACTCCCCAGGAGTCAGATCCCGACTACGCAGGAGTCAGATCCCCAGGAGTCAGATCCCAACTACCCAGGAGTCAGATCCCCAGGAGTCAGATCCCAACTACCCAGGAGTCAGATCCCAACTCCCCAGGAGTCAGATCCCAACTACTCAGGAGTCAGATATCCAGGAGTCAGATCCCAACTACCCAGGAGTCAGACATCCAGGAGTCAGATCCCCAGGAGTCAGATCCCAACTCCCCAGGAGTCAGATCCCGACTACGCAGGAGTCAGATCCCCAGGAGTCAGATCCCAACTACCCAGGAGTCAGATCCCAACTCCCCAGGAGTCAGATCCCGACTACGCAGGAGTCAGATCTTCAGGAGTCAGATCCCAACTACCCAGGAGTCAGATATCCAGGAGTCAGATCCCGACTCCTCAGGAGTCAGATCCCAACTCCCCAGGAGTCAGATCCCGACTACGCAGGAGTCAGATCCCCAGGAGTCAGATCCCGACTACGCAGGAGTCAGATATCCAGGAGTCAGATCCCAACTCCCCAGGAGTCAGATCCCAACTCCCCAGGAGTCAGATCCCCAGGAGTCAGATCCCAACTACCCAGGAGTCAGATATCCAGGAGTCAGATCCCAACTCCCCAGGAGTCAGATCCCAACTCCCCAGGAGTCAGATCCCCAGGAGTCAGATCCCAACTACCCAGGAGTCAGATATCCAGGAGTCAGATCCCAACTACCCAGGAGTCAGATATCCAGGAGTCAGATCCCAACTCCCCAGGAGTCAGATCCCAACTACCCAGGAGTCAGATATCCAGGAGTCAGATCCCCAGGAGTCAGATCCCAACTCCCCAGGAGTCAGATCCCGACTACGCAGGAGTCAGATCCCCAGGAGTCAGATCCCGACTCCTCAGGAGTCAGATCCTGACTGCCCAGGAGTCAGATCCCAACTACTCAGGAGTCAGATATCCAGGAGTCAGATCCCCAGGAGTCAGATCCCGACTCCCCAGGAGATAGATCCCCAGGAGTCAGATCCCGACTCCCCAGGAGTCAGATCCCGACTCCCCAGGAGTCAGATACTGACTTCCCCAGAGTCAGATCCCCAGGAGTCAGAACCCCAGGAGTAAGATTCCGACTTCCCAGGAGTCAGATCCCGACTCCCTAGAAGTCAGATCCTTAATCCCCAGGAGTCAGATCCCAACTTCCCAGGAGTCAAATCCCCAGGAGTCAGATCCTGACAGGTCCCCAGGAGGCAGAGTCCAACTCCCCAGGAGTCAGATCCTGACTTCCCAAAAGTCAGATCCCCAGGAGTCAGATCCCCAGGAGTCAAATCTCGACTTCAGGTGTCCACATACTTTTGGCCATAGTGCTCAGACAGTAAACCTATTTGTAACTTATAATCTATATGACAAAACCTGTGTACAGAGTAACTCACATTTCCTCTGAGAACGTAGTTGGAGTCCTTGGTGATGTCCCGGGCGAGGCCAAAGTCGCAGATCTTGGCGACCCGACCCTTGGTCAGCAGGACGTTCCTGGCGGCCAGATCTCTATGGATACACTGTCCAGAAAAGAGCATGTTTTATATACGGACTTTATACTTGATGAACTACGCTCGTAACTCGTGGACGTACGTTTTTGGACGTGAGGAAGTCCATGCCTTTGGCCACTTGATAGGAGAAGCTGAGCAGGTCCTCCGTGTCCAGGGACAGGCTGTCCTTATCGTCGCTCCACTCTGAGAATGGACAGAGGGGACAGAATAGCGGTCACGATCTGGTTCAGTGGTGACCACTAGTAGCAATGACGGGCAGCTCGGCGGTGATGGGCTTACCTGTCTGATTCGACCTCTGCTGGTAGGATCTCATGGGCATGTAGCCGGGATCTGGTCCCTCCCTAAAGTGCACACACACACACACACACACACACACACATATTATGTGCATCACTGTGCCCTTGTCCCAACTTTTTTAGATTTTTGTTGCAGGCATTAAAAAAGAATTGAGTGTAAATAAGAATTGCATTCGACCTGCCGTCCCAACTCTTTTGGCTCTTACCTTAACAGCTGGGTCTGACTCAGGAGGTTTTTGTAGTATCCGTCTCCCGTTTTGGAGCTGAAAAAGGCGTCTCTCTTTCTCCTGAGGAAGTTCAGCAGGTCGCCGTAGCAGCAGAACTCTGTGATCACTAAAACGGGGCCTGTTATGGAGGAAAAAAGCACAGATGCACCACATGAGCAAAAGTATGTGGACACCCCTCCTAATGACTGAACTTATGGAACATAGTAAGTGCAGTATACAGTATGCAGTATATACTGAGTGTAGTATACAGTATATACTGAGTGTAGTATACAGTATATACTGAGTGTAGTATGTAGTATACAGTATATACTGAGTGTAGTATACAGTATATACTGAGTGTAGTATGTAGTATACAGTATATACTGAGTGTAGTATACAGTATATACTGAGTGTAGTATGCAGTATATACTGATTGTATTATGTAGTATACAGTATATACTGAGTGTAGTATGCAGATACTGATTGTATTATGTAGTATACAGTATATACTGAGTGTATATGTAGTATATACTGAGTGTAGTATACAGTATATAAACAATATATACTGTATAATACATATACACTCAGTATATACTGTATACTACATAATACAATCAGTATCTGCATACTACACTCAGTATATACTGTATACTACATAATACAATCAGTATATACTGTATACTACACTTAGTATATACTGTATACTACACTCAGTATATACTGTATACTACACTCAGTATATACTGTATACTACACTCAGTATATACTGTATACTACACTCAGTATGTACTGTATACTACATATACACTCAGTATATACTGTATACTACACTTAGTATATACTGTATACTACACTCAGTATATACTGTATACTACACTCAGTATATACTGTATACTCTCAGGTGAACTTTATTTGACCTTCGAAGATCTCGGAAGACACCGACCTCCTACCGTACAGGCGCCCAGCAGATTGACGATGTTCATGTGGTTCCCAAGGTAACTGAGGACCTTCAGCTCTGACATTAAAGCCTCCTTCTCGGTGGAGTGAGCGCTCGCTGCGGACACACACACACACACACACACACACACACACACACACACACGAGGAAACAGGACATTCAGGTAATGTAATAAAGGTCCAGGTGCAGGTTAAAAATGGCGGGTACTTACGTTTAAGCATCTTGACGGCGACGGTGGTGACCGTGTCCGGCGACCTGAGGCCGTACGCTGTCGCCGCCACCACTTTACCGAAGGCTCCAGCACCCAGGATTTTTCCTGCACACACACACACACACTTGCATTAAAATCTATACTATATTGTATAGATTGACTCCATATATGGTAATGTAACCTGCATTATAGTGCTTATCTGTGGCCTTCATACTATTTACTTTATTTTTACCATGTGTTTCCCCCATTTATTACCCAATTTAGTCATAGCCAACCGGAACTCGTCTCTCTAATATCTGCGGATGAACACTTGCATTAAAATCAACACTATATGGCCAGAAGTGTGTGGACGCCTGACCTTGAGCTTGTTGGACGCCCCATTTTGTAAACAAACTGCATTAAAAAAAAGAGTGGGTGCGTCTGTGGGAATTCACCACGTCACATACAAACACAAATCCTGATTACCGAAGCGCAGTCGTTCTCTCGGAAACTCCCATTTGGGGTCGTAGGGCAGCTGGGTGGGGTCGATGTAGGTGTAGTTGTTGCCATGGATACTGTCGATCACCTTCCAGTGGATCTCGTACTTCGGTTTCTGTAGCAGACAGAAAAAGAGAGACAAATAAATCCTAATTTCACCAAAAGTATTCGGACACCTGACCACGAACTCCTCGAACATCCCATTTCAAAAACAAGCTGTATTTAGAATAGAGAGACCTCTGTGGGATCTTGTCTGCTAGGGTATGTCCGTGGGAATTTGTGCCTATTGAGTTTTTTATTTTCTCTGTGTTTTTTATATTATATATGTATTTTAAATTTATATTTGTTTTATGAATTTTAATTTGTTTATTATAAATTTTTTATTATAAATTTTTATTTAAATGTATATTTTTATTTTTTATGTTTTTTATTTTTAAAGTTTTTTATTTTTAATTTCTAATTTCTTTAATTTTTTTATAATTTTTTATTTTTTTTTATTTGCATTTTTTAAATGTTACTCTTTTGTATTTTACTGTTATGTTTTTATCTACATATTTTTTTTTAATTTATTTATTTTTTATATATTTTTTAATTTGTTAATTGTTTTTATTTAGCTTTTTTATTCATTTTTATTTTTATTTTTAAAGTTTTTATTTTTTATCTTTGTATTTTTAATTTGTACATTTTTTTTTTTTTTTTACATTTTTTTTTTAATTTGACTATTTTTGCATTTTATTTTCTGTTTTTATATTTATTTTTTAATTTTTATTTATTTTTTATATATTTCTTAATGTGTTGATTGTTTTTGTTTTTTATTACTTAATTTTATATTTTTATTTTTAAGGTTGAATTTTTATCTTTATATATTTTTTTTTTTTTTTTTTTTTTACTGTTTTTTTATTATTTTACTGCGCTCCACTTTATCTCCTGGACACTGTCAAACACAGCCATGCACATTTACACTGGAATGGGAAAGGGCCTTCCCTAAACTGCTCCTGCAAAGTTGGATATCCTTAACGACTCACGAAGGGGTGTCCAAATACTTTTGACCGCACGGTGTACGTCCGTGTGGATTTCGATTCCAAACACGTTCTCAGGGTGTTTTTGGTTTTTTTGTTTTTATTGAAATGTTGCCAGATCTGGCAGGATTCCACGATGTCGGGTCACGGCGAGTGAATTCTGTTTGCGCCGCACCTCATACCCGTCACGGCGCAGGATCGACAAGTCCGGGTCCACGCCCTAACGGACGAGCCGAGGAGAGGAATTTCATGTGTGGCTTCATGACATTCCGAAAGCATGAGGCCTGGCTCAGGGTGGGCGTTCTAATTCATCCCAATGGTGTTAAAGTATATAGAGAAAGCAATGAACCAGGCCAAAACACCAGGCAGTAATTAGGAGGTGTGTCCAGATCTCCCAACTTAGTGGTATCCAGTTCCCCAAATCGAATGGGGCGTGTCTCCTTTACTGCTGCAGACCCGAGGAGACACGCCCCCTCCGGCACGTGTGCAGTAGCCAAGCACTGCTCTCCGTTATTCACCGTCTCGGTGCGGCGCCTCCAGCGGCCAGCAGAGGCCGCAATCGCAGCCGAGACGAGGAATCCCGTCGGCCCTTCCTCCCCCGGACGCAGCCGCGCGGCCCAAAAAGTCACATGATTCGGTGTTTACCTGCATGTACTTGTAGAGGAGTATGATGAGGAACAGCATGAGCACGACGGCGGCGGACACCACACCGGTCAGCAGAGGGGTGAAGAGTTTGTGCGGGACTGTTCTCTCTACACACACACACACACACACACACACACACACACACACACACACACACTCGTGTATCAGGGTGGCGTTATGATCCTGAGCTTATTAGCGTGAGCGTTAAGTCCTGGTGTGCAGAACGTAATCTCTGCAAATCCGTCCTATTTCAATACCCCAGGTAGGCAGCAAGGCAGCTCGCTAGGTTTTGGGACGGACCCCTAGTACTCACCGCTGATGGAAAACAGCGTGTACGCCTGTTCCCCCTGCGTGGTCGCCACGCACTCCAGCGTGTGGTATCTCCCCCTGGTGACGTTGAGCCGGCTCTCCACCTCGGTGCGCCCGAACCCCGCCCCCGACAGGGTCACCGTGGCGGCGTCCTCGCTCTCCTGGGTGGCGTTCGGTAGCTGGGAGCACCTGCAAAATCAGACGCACGTGAGGAACCCTATCGACCTCCCCTCCCTCGAGGTCGATTGTCAGTTGTGCCTGTCGGATGCCCGGCCAGGCCGATAGCACAGCAAGTCTTAATGGAGGTGCCTGCACATTTCATACCACCCAGGTCATCCCACCTCCTGCATGTTTGGATCCCGAAGCAAATGAAAACCGCCCGTTGGGAGCTTGGTGAAGCGGCTGGTGCCGTGGCAACCAGTTCCCAAGGGTGATGAATCACGCCCAACCATCTGTTTGATCTGAGGTTGTATTTGTTCTAGCCTAGTGATTGAGGTGCTGATAGTAATCGAAAGGTCGCTGGTTCAAGCCCCACCACGGCCAAGTTGCCACTATTGGGCCCTTCTGCAAGGCCCTTGACCCTCGATCGCTTAGACGACATACTGTTACGGTAAAAGGATAAAAGTGTCTGCTAAATGCTGAGGATACTTTTGACCATGTGTCATATATGGGTATGTAAAGCTCTGAGGTATGTCCTTGGGAATTTGTGCCCATTCAGTATTTTATTTTCTATTTCTATTTCAATATCTTTATATAGCTCCTCCCGTGTAATTCTGGACTGACCTCACCTTTCTCAGAATCATTCTTACCCCACCAGGTGAGATCTTGCATGGAGCTCCAGAGTGAGGGTGATCGACTGTGATCTTGTATTTCTTCCATTTTCGAATGATCGCACCAACAGTGGTCTCTTTCTCACCAAGCTTCTTGCTGATGGTCTTGTAGCCCATTCCAGCCTTGTGCAGGTCTACAATCTCGTCCCTGACGTCCTTTGATAGCTCTTTGGTCTTGCCCACGGTGGTCGAGAGATTTGAACGGAAGAAACCGATTCTGTGACGGGAGGCTTTTATACAGGGACAGGACTAATTTGTGTGCCTCATGGGCACATAACCGGTCTGTGGGGGTCAGAATTCTTGCTGGTTGGTAGGGGATCAAATACTTATTTCCCTTAATAAGTATTCTGTCTTTCTCTGTTAAAATAAACCTTCCATAAAAATTATAGACTGTTCAAGTCTTTGTAAGGGGGTAAACTTACAAAATCAGCAGGAGATCAAATACTTATTTCCTCCACTGTATATATAGATAGATAGATAGATAGATAGATAGATAGAACATTAACTTATTTTTTATGTTTTTTGTTTTAAATTTGTTTATTTTTACTTTTAATTTTACATTTTTATCTCTATTTTTATCTTTTTATTCTTAAATTCTTTGATTTTTTATTAAATTATTTATTTAATTTTTATTTACTATTAGATATTTGGATTCTGCTAAATGCAGAAACAGTTCATGCAAATTTATAAGAGATGCTGAGGTGTCCAGATACTTTTGATCATGTGTCCTCCATGGGAATTTGTGCCCATTCAGTTTTTTTTTTCTATACTTTTATATATATTTTTGAATTTTTTGTATTTGCTTGATTGTTTTTTATTTTTTTTATTTTTATTTATTTATTTTTTTTAAAGTTTTTTTATTTAGTATCTTTTTATTTTTAAATTTTTTGTTTTTTAATTTTTTTTATTGAATTTTAAAAAATTTTATTTATTTTTTTAATTACATTATTTTTAAATTTTAAATTTATTTATTTATCTATTTTTATTTTACTATTTTATTGTTGTTAATGTTTATTTTTAACATTTTTATTTGTTTTTATATATTTATTTTATATATTTATTTTATATATTTTTTTAAAGCAGAGTTGATTCCATATATGGTAATGCTACCTGCATTATAGTGCTTATCTGTGGCCTTCATACTATTTACTTCATTTCTTCCCATGTGTTTCCTCTCATTCATTACCCAATTTAGTCATAGCCAACCGGAACTCGTGCCACGCCCACCTTCATACCCAAACCCGGAGAGGCGGGGTGATGAGCTACAGCTTTAGCCCTGTGTGTTCGTGTTCGTGTGAGGGTTTGTACCGTGTGTGCGGAGCTTCGCAGTAGTACCAGGAGATTTTAGGGACGGGGTACCCCGACGCCACGCACTTCACCTGCCCGTCGATGGGCCCCTCCTGAGAGACGATCACGGGTTTACCTGAGAGAGAGGAACGAGTTAGGGCGGGGTTTAGCTAACGGGGAGGTGGGAGGGAGGTTCGACTCACAGGTGACGTGGACGGAGAACGACCTGTTGACGGAGGCGTAGGCGTGGCCGGCCGAGAACGTGTAGACTCCGCCCTCCGAGCCGTGGACCCGGACCAGCTTCAGCTCGCTGACGTACCTGCGAACGTAAAACAAACTCTCGCGTAACATAACAGAGCCACGCCCTAATCTCCGTACAGTCGCCCTGGGCAAACGAGGTCCTTACACGGCGCCGATAGCCCCGCCCCTGTAGTCCGGTCATTTCCGAACCCAATTGTGCCCTCTAGGGGGCGCCCGGCAGACCGGCAACGGCGCCGGAGAAGAGAGCCACGCCCCAGTCTGTGCGCTCCTCCACTTGCTGTACAGGCGCAGCGTTGATAACCCCGCCCCCTTGGTCCGGTCTTCCCCACCCAGCAGACTGGAGGCTAATTGTGCCCGACCGAGCGCTAGCAGAGCCGAGATTCGAACCCGTGGGCACAGAATCTCGGCACTGGTGTGCTACTGAGTCACAGTAGCACTGCTGGTCAATAGGGGGCGCATCATTTCCCATGTGCTTAATGTTCAAATCCCCTAAGCAAAGCATGTGGCAAACAGTGTGAGGAATAAGGAACCCGCTTGGGCTGGCCGGGATTGGTACCTGTACTGCTGCTCGTACAGCGTGATGACGTGCTCGGACGTGTTTCTCAGCTGCCGGCCGTCGTAGGTCCAGCGGGCACGGGCGAGCCCGGGGTAGGAGATCATCTCCACCCGCAGCGCGAGGCTCTCTCCCTCGCGTACCTCGGCGGCCTCGTTCTCCACCTCCGTCACGTTGATGAAGCCGCGCTCTGGAACACACCGGCGCACCAGTATGAGCGGCGCTGCCCCGGTTGCCTGGCGCACACGCGCTTTCGTCGCGGGTTCTTACCGTACACGCTGAGGTCGAGCGTCGCCGTGGAGACGCCTCTCTCGTTCTGGGCTCGGCAGCGGTACGTCCCGGAGTCGGCTGTACTGACGGAGTTGATGCGCAGCGTTGCCGTGCGCTTGTAACCACGGGAACCGGGCAAGATGTGAGAGGTGTGGGACTCCAAAGCCACCTGGAACGAGGACAGGACGTCACGTCAAAGATGTTCACAAGTCACAAAATACGAGTCCGAGTCAAGTCACGAGTCTTTAGGCTAGAGTCAGAGTCAAGTCACGAGTCTTTAGGCTAGAGTCAGAAACGAGTGACGACTCTTTAGGCTAGAGAGTCCGAGTCGAGTCACGAGTCTTTAGGCTGGAGTCAGAGTCGAGTCACGATTCTTTAGGATAGAGTCAGAGTCAAGTCACGAGTCTTTAGGCTAGAGACAGAGTCGTCACGAGTCTTTGGGCTAGAGTCCGAGTCGAGTCACGAGTCTTTAGGCTAGAGTCAGAGTCGAGTCACGAGTCTTTAGGCTAGAGTCAGAGTCAAGTCACGAGTCTTTAGGCTAGAGTCAGAAACGAGTCACGACTCTTTAGGCTAGAGAGTCCGAGTCGAGTCACGAGTCTTTAGGCTGGAGTCAGAGTCGAGTCACGAGTCTTTAGGATAGAGTCAGAGTCAAGTCACGAGTCTTTAGGCTAGAGACAGAGTCGTCACGAGTCTTTGGGCTAGAGTCCGAGTCGAGTCACGAGTCTTTAGGCTAGAGTCAGAGTCGAGTCACGAGTCTTTAGGCTAGAGTCAGAGTCAAGTCACGAGTCTTTAGGCTAGAGTCAGAAACGAGTCACGACTCTTTAGGCTAGAGAGTCCAAGTCGAGTCACGAGTCTTTAGGCTGGAGTCAGAGTCGAGTCACGAGTCTTTAGGATAGAGTCAGAGTCAAGTCACGAATCTTTAGGCTAGAGACAGAGTCGTCACGAGTCTTTGGGCTAGAAGCAGAGTCAAGTCACGAGTCTTTAGGCTAGAGTCCGAGTCAAGTCACGAGTCTTTGGGCTAGAAGCAGAGTCAAGTCATGAGTCTTTAGACTAGAGTCCGAGTCGAGTCACGAGTTTTTAG
This sequence comes from Trichomycterus rosablanca, assembly GCF_030014385.1. Lineage (NCBI taxonomy): Eukaryota > Metazoa > Chordata > Actinopteri > Siluriformes > Trichomycteridae > Trichomycterus > Trichomycterus rosablanca. The sequence goes on along the minus strand of NC_086001.1, from coordinate 35,387,546 downwards.
ACTAGAGTCCGAGTCGAGTCACGAGTCTTTAGACTAGAGTCCGAGTCGAGTCACGAGTCTTTAGACTAGAGTCCGAGTCGAGTCACGAGTCTTTAGGCTAGAGTCCGAGTCGAGTCACGAGTCTTTAGACTAGAGTCCAAGTCAAGTCACGAGTCTTTAGGCTAGAAGCAGAGTCAAGTCACGAGTCTTTAGGCTAGAGTCCGAGTCAAGTCATGAGTCTTTGGGCTAGAGTTGAGTCAAGTCACGAGTGTTTAGGCTAGAGTCCGAGTCAAGTCATGAGTGTTTAGGCTAGAGTCCGAGTCAAGTCATGAGTCTTTGGGCTAGAGTCTGAGTCAAGTCACGAGTCTTTAGACTAGAGTCCGAGTCAAGTCATGAGTCTTTAGGCTAGAGTCTGAGTCAAGTTATAAGTCTTTAGGCTAGAGTCAAAGTCAAGTCACGAGTCTTTAGACTAGAGTCCGAGTCGAGTCACAAGTCTTTAGACTAGAGTCCGAGTCGAGTCACAAGTCTTTAGGCAGCTGTGTGGATGCGCGGTTCTTACCACTCTGGCCGGGAAGCTCCAGGTCAGGTGGAAGTCGTGGTTGATGTTGGTGGTGCTGCAGACGAGCTCCAGCTTTTCCTCCTTGATCAGGATCACTCTTCCAGGCCTGGACAGACTGATCACTAAGACGGAGTCTGGAACTACACACACACACACAAGGTTGAGGGTTCAAATCCCTTAGTGTCTGGGAAATCTGGGATCCTAAAAACATAGAACAACAAGATCTCACCGACCTAACCGCACGTCCACGTCGTACTGGCTGGACCTCACGCCGACCCCGCCCATGTCCCCGGTGCACATGTAGCACCCCTCGAAGGCTTTGGTCATGTTGTGGATGACGACGCCCCTCTGCGGGTCGGCGCTGTAGGAGAGGCCGGCCGGCGGGGCGACGCCGCTACAGGTCAGCAGCGAGAGCCGGGTCACGGCCGGGTCGGTCACCAGGCACGGCAGGGTGCAGTCTTCGCCCTCTCTCACCAGCAGGCCTTTCATCATGGAGCGCACGAAGGCGCTCTCCAGATCTGTGAAGCATGGTGGAGGGAGCAACACGTCACAAATGCACACTGTCGGGCACAAATGTCCACAGTCATGGTCCAAATATTTTGTTGGAGGCTTAAGACTCCATCGCCTAAACCTCACTGTAACCGTGAAGCATGGTGGAGGGAGCTTCATATGTTAAGACTGCTGTATTGACCTTACTTATGTCACAAATGCCCAATTTCGGGCACAAATGTCTGCAGTCATGGTCCAAAAATGCTGTCAAAAGCTGTTTTCCATAAGAGACCCCATTACCAAAATCTTATACTAACTGTGAAGCATGGTGGAGGGAGCTTCACGTTTTAAGACTGCTGTATTTTGTATTGACCTCATTGATCTGACAAATGTTGGGCACAAATGTCCGCAGTCCTGGTCCCAAAATTTGTCGGAAGCTTAAGACTCCATCGCCTAAACCCCAGTGTAACCGTGAAGCATGGTGGAGGGAGCTTCACGTTTACACGTTACCAGCGATCGACGTACCCTTGACGTAAACGTAGATGGAGCTCCTCTCCCCCGTCTGTGTGTTCTGGCAGGTGTAGCGGCCCATGTGCTGCGGCTGGGCGGAGGCGAGGTTGATGACCACCGCCCCGCCGTCCTCCCGCGCGCCGTCGACCCCCCTGCCCTTCTCCTTGCGCCAGCGCAGCCCGGCCGGCTCTGCCTCCGCGCCGCCGCCGGCGTCTGCGTCGTCGGCGCAGCGCAGCTCCAGCTGGCCGCCCCTCTGGATGACCAGGTGGGGGACGTCGGGGGTGATGACCGGCTTCGACCAGCCTGGAACAACCAAAACAAAAAAAAACTAAAGTACTTATCGATTATAGCATTTCTACACTGGATAAAACAGGATGTGCAGCATGCTCATGGTCGGCTGTCCAAATACTTTTGGCCACATATTGTGTCCCTTAGGTGGTTTTTTATATTGCTGTGTACATGATACCTGTATGCAGCCCGTCCAAAGACCTTCGAGCATGGATGGTGGGGTGACCTAGCACTAGTAGGGCAGTGGTAGCTTATTGGTTAAACTACCAGACTACAAACTAACAAATGACAAGGTCCCTGGTTCAAACCCTACATCTGCCAGGTTGCCGCTGCTGGGCCCCTAAGCGAGGCCCCCCTTAACCCTTAGTCGTTTAGACTGCAGTTTTCGGTAAAAATGCGCCAAAGGGTTCAGAATTCGGCGCACAAAGTGATGACAGCAGGATGAAAGGGGTGTTGCACCAACATCCGTGACCGCCAAATGACGCGACCTCGTGGATGATTCATTGCTGTCGTTTTGCCGGCGACTGTCTTGCTTTTAGTCGTAGAGGTTGGAAAGTTCTTAATCCGTAGGGTTTAATATGATGTCGCCACCCTTCGCAGCTATAACAGCTTCAACTCCCAAAGGTGTTCTATCTATCGGGTCGAGGTCAGGACTCAAGTTCTTCCACACCAAACTGGCTCATCCACGTCTTTATGGATCTTGTGCTTCGTGCACTGGTGCGCGGTCATGTTGGAACGGGAAGGGGCCATCCCCAAACTGTTCCCACAAAGTCGGGAGCATGAAATCGCCCAGAATCCCTCGGTACGCTGAAGCATTAAGAGTTCCTTTCACTGGAACTAAGGGGCCGAGCCCGACTCCTGAAAACCCCCCCCACACCATAATCCCCCCCCTCCACCAAACCGCCAAACCCGGACTCGTCCATCGGATCGGAAATTTCACGACTGGACTTGTTCACCGAGCTCCTGAGAGCGACCCGTTCTTCCACTAATGTGTGTAGAAGCAGTCTGCATGCCACGTGGCCATGGAACTGATCGGAACACCTGAACTCAATGATCTGGATGGGTGAGTGAATACTTTTGGCAATGTAGTACACTTCCCAATAGGAATCCCCACGCTTGCACCCGGTGTCGTCCAGAGCGAAGCGTTTACGGCTCCCGAGAAACGTTCATTTGCGTAACCGTTACAGGCCTGGGAGCAAAACCTCTCTCGTGACTCCTCTCCGGGCCAAACCGTGACGCCGTCAACCGCGGCCGTTCGTCATGTGAAGCCCTGAAACCCTCACGCACATTATTTCGACAGGAAGCCGTTTTAGGAGGAGTGGATGGGGAAGTGGGGGGGGGGTTTACAAAATACTGCTTATTAGGTTCAGCTGACTGCCTGACTGAGCCGTGCAGAGCCTTCAGTGTTCAATACAGTTCCTTGAAGTAACCTTGAATTTAAAAGTATAAGATATTATATTATACACATTATACATGTTTTGTTACTTATATATATTATAATAAACAGCGTGAAATAATTTTAATTGAAATTGGAATCGGCGCTGTATGGATTACTGTTACCACTAACAGTGTTCCACACAGTTCCTTGAAATACAGTATCCTTGAATTTTAAAATGAATGATACATAAATGATATATTTAACGTTTTATATACATATATACAACATAAAAGTGATAATACACAACGAGGTAGAATTTTAACTGGAACTTTAACCGGCGCTGTACGGATTACTGTTAAGATTAACAGTGTTCCACACAGGACGTCAGTTTTAGTTTGAATTTGCAGCTCGAATCGCACAAATAAACTAAATAACAAATTAAAAACTTATATTTAATCCTTTAATGTGTAACACTGACAAAAACCTGTGAAGAAATTGAGAAATTGAGGTAAATAAACACAAAACAACGGAATACCGTTAATATAAAACCGACGAGTTAGCGTTAGCACTATGCTAACGCTTATTGAACGGGAACGGATTCCTGTTACCCTAACAGTGTTCCACACAGTTCCTTAAAATACAGTATACTCGAATTTTAAAATGAATGATATTATACTATTATTATATAAATTATATATCTGATACATTTAACGTTTTATATACATATATACAACATAAAGGTATATAATACACAACGAGGTAGAATTTTAGCTAGAATTTGAACCGGCGCTGTGCGGATTACTGTTAAGCTTAACAGTGTTCCACACAGGCGTCAGTTTTAGTTTAAATTTGCAGCACGAATCGCTCAAATAAACAAAAAAAACACATTAAAAACTTATAATTCAGCCCTTAATGTGTCACACTGACGAAAACCTGTGAAAAAAACTGAGAAATTGAGGTAAATACACACACACACAAAAACAAAAAAACGGAATACCGTTAATTAGCGTTAGCACGATGCTAACCGAAATATTCGAGTACAAACTACTTTAATAATAAAATACTAATAATAAAGTCTAAGTTTGAACAACCCAGCACCTGTTGCTCGAAGGGACTGATGATAATCATCCCTCCGGACATTTTACACTTCGGTTATGCAAATATAAAAGCAAAGTCTCTAAACTATCCAAATTACAGTTAGCTTAGGGCATGTCAGGACGCCACACCTAATAAAAACAGGCCAAACTAAGTGCTGCTTTTTGTTCAAAAGTATCTGGACACCCCTTCATACAGAGAGAGTCAGGTATAGAAAATCAATGGTGTCAAATGAATGATATGTGTTTAATATATGACAACAGTATTACTGTTCCCTTGTGCACAAAGCTATGTGGTAAACATGTGGTAAAAAACACTGGGATGATTTGGAATTTCTTTCCAAAAGAGTAAAACCTGCCACAGCCTTTAAAAACATGGTAATACCACTCAGACAATCATGGTTTTGGAATGGGGTGTACTTATACTTGTGGCCGTACAGTCCATAAAGAAGTCCCTAGCGTCCAGGGTCATTTACTTATCCTGCTTATTGTGCTTCGCCGACCACACATGGCGGTGAGCGAGGCTCTGAATTTGGGCTCAGTCTCTAATTACGAGCGTATCAATTATTGACGGACCTAACAAAGCGCGCTCGGCGCATTAGGAGCGGCTCCCATAAGAGCGATGACTCCTCTCTGAAGAGGTCCAATTACGCTCATAGACCAGTAAAACCATTAAACGTGGTACGTACCACAACACGGACAGAAGGTCACGATTCCATCTGCCTTCCAGATAAAGCAAGGAGTCCAGTCCTACGCCCGAGTCAACACTCTTGGCTGCCTTCCAGGCCTTCTTATCCAACATCAGTACCTGACCCTACAAACGCTTCCCAAAGGCACGCTTCAAAATACTGTGGACAGCCTTTAGGAGTTAGAATAGAATAGAATACGTGTTTGGTTCGTTTGGGTTGGCGGCTGGGTGGCGCGGAGTGCTATCCTTTGGTCGGGTGTCTGCGCAGACACGTTCAGCCAACGCCTAAGGGTGCCACTGGGAGGTGCACTCGTCAGTGCGCTTACAGTGGCGGTCCCAAGCCCAGATTCGGAGACCGGATCCAAATTTTTATGGGAACTGATTGGAAGCCAGGTTTAAATTTAGGTCCCCTTGACACTGAAGCTGCCACCATCCACAATCCATGCATTAAGGGTCTATAAAAGTGGCAACCTGGCACTCCAGCACCCTATAGACTCAAATATACCGTGCTCCACCTCAGAGTTCTAGATCCCCAATAGACATCGATGACTTCTTGAAGGCTTGGTAGTACGTTCATACGTTCAACTTGTCACTTGGAGCCACTAGACGTGTGCAGATCTTCCATACATTACACATTCACGCTTTTCAGAGATGTCAAGTTGATTATTGAAGATATATAATGTATAATGTATAATAATTAAGAAACACCAAACGCACGACCTACTTTTATGGGTAATAATCCCATCACCACATTACAGACTGACGCATGGACAGTTTACGCACCAACTAGTTAAACTTCAGTAAAACAAACTAAATAAAGCAGGTTTTTATTCTATATAATAATAATAATAATATTTATAATAATAATAATAATATTTATAATAATAATAATATTAACATTTATAATAATAATAATATATATATATTTATAATAATAATAATGATATTAATATTTATAATAATAATAATAGTTATAATAATAATAATAGTTATAATAATAATAATAATATTAACATTTATAATAATAATAATAATATTTATAATAATAATAATATTAACATTTATAATAATAATATATATTTTTATAATAATAATAATGATATGAATATTTATAATAATAATAATATTTATAATAATAATAATAATATTTATAATAATAATATTTATAATAATAATATTAACATGTATAATAATAATAATAATAACATTTATAATAATAATAATACAATTTATAATAATAATAATAATAATAATAATATGAACATTTATAATAATAATATTTATAATGATAATAATATTAGCATTTATAATAACAATAATAATAATATTTATAATAATAATAATAATATTAACATTTATAATAATATTAACATTTATAATAATAATAATAATAATTATAATAATAAAAATAATAATATTAACATTTATAATAATAATAATAATAATAATATTTATAATAATAATAATAATATTTATATTAGTAATAATAATAATAATAATATTAACATTTATAATAATAATAATAATTATTATTATTATTATTATAAAAATACAACCAGCATCTTTCCTTAATACAAATAACATTTTGATATTTTGAGCCTTTCCCTCAATGAGCATGCGCCTCGTAAAGCATGGAAGCGATCTTACCTCTTGGTAGGATAAATAAAACAGTAAACACGATTAGGATCAAGGGTCCTGCCATCTTTTTTGTTGTTCCATGTACCAACTGCTATGTATGGTCCGCGTTCTCCTCCGCGTCTCCTCCACCGCTACACTCCACTCGTGTGATTCCTTGACGGGTTTGTTTACTCGTTTCAGTGAGTCATCTGAGTCGGCACGGCTAAACGACACGAGTCGACTCGCTCCAGGCTTCCAGGCTTCCAAACGGCTCTTCGTTAAGCTCTAATATACAGTAGCGTTTAAAAAAATAGCAGTAATTTAAAAAAAAAAAGTGAATAAAGCACAAAATCATTATAATAACTTTTATTTCCATGAATGCAAATGCAGTGAAAGTACTCCACTTTCAATTCTAAATCAAAACATTAACTTAAATTTAGTCAGTTTGTGTTCATCCTTTACAGAAAGTTAAGAAAAATAAATATTAGGCTGTTAAAAAAAATAGCAGTGCAGCATTTTTCTTTAAAAACTGAAATAATGTTTGAGGTTCCACTTTACTTTAAATTACCGAACCAATGTTTAGTGGCATAACGATTGTTTCCGAGATCTGTGTTGCATGGAGCCGACCAACTTCTGGCACCTCCAGGATGATTAGACGACGTTCCACAGTTCTTCTGCAATTTTGGGTTTTGCCTTAAAAAAAAAAGGCGCTTCAGATGTCAGAACACAAGTTCTCTACGGGATTGAAGTCAGGCCACTCTATTACCTCAATCTTGTTTGTCTGTAACCAAGATGTTTTGGGTCATGATCTCCTCAAGTATTCTGATATATTTAAACTGATCCATGATCCCTCGTATGAGATAAATAGGCGTAACACTACGGTACGAAAAACATCCCCATATCATCATTTTGTCTTCACGGTGTTGTACTCTGGCTTGAATTCAGTGCTCGGGGGTCGTCTGATATACTGTCTACGACCACTAGAACCAAAGAGAACAATTTTGCTTCCACCAGTCCACAAAACGTTGAGCCATTTCTCCTTTGGACCAGTCGATGTGTTCCTTGGGAAATTTGAACCCATTCAGGACGTGTCGTTTTCCTAACAACGGGACTTTGCTTCACTTAATCATCTTCTGTACTCACTGGGAACTTCAGATGTTCCTTGATCTTTCTGGCGGTGATCATCGATCCATTCGAACAGTAGTTCCACGCTTCCTTCTGCGTCTTTCGGGTTTTGGTCGTCACTTCAGGGCAGCAGTAGAGATCAGTACGCTGTTCATCAGAACGATGTCTGGAACAACTCATTTTACCAACCCACGAAAGTTAAGAGCAGTGTTATCATGGCGGAGCGTGTCGATTATGTGCCAGCATTTGTGCTGCTGTTACAGATGTTCGTTTAAAGCATGGATCAGCTATCGGTGATTAGAAGACGTAGACGTGTTTGTCTCAGTTGTTGTTTTCTTTAGTTCGTCGACTAAATACTAAATACAACTAAAATGCACAATATGGGCAGACCTGACTGCAATGCGCCAACTGTGAAGTGTGGTGGAGGAGGGATGGTGGCACATCTTAATAGTGGAGTTTTCAAATACCACTCCTACCTAGTCGGTCCACCTTGTAGATGTAAAGTCATACCAGGACAACACTGAGAATCATCCACCACCTAAATAATACCTGCTCTGTGGGGGTCCTGTGGGGGTCCTGACCATTGAAGAGCTGGGTAAAAAAGTATGCAGAGAAACACATGGACTACAGTCAGTAATTGTAGAACTATGTGATAAGTGGCGCTGATCAAATGGACAGTGAGTGGTTATGCAAATCTCAATGCAAATCCGCGTTCTCTCAAGCGCTTCCCCGAAAGAGTCGACTCATAGATTCATAGAGTCGACTCCCTGGCAAACGACTCCCCGCTTTGTTTTGAACGCCTGGAAGACGTGCCCCGGTTTACCGGCAATCTAAACACACCGATTCTGGACACTCATTAAGTTAAGTGGTTGGTTGATTTGGACCGTTTAGGTGGTCGTTAGGGTGCATGGTAACGTTCTGGACCGTTTGATCCCTCCGTCATCAGCGTCCCAGCCAATCAGTGACGATCTGCTGCGTCATTATGATTGTTGTGTCTGGCATGGAGTGCATGGCGACCACGTGTTCATGGGTTCCATCCATCTATCCAGGGTGCAGGCTCACCTTGGTGTGGGTACCACCAGCTCGGAGAAAATGCTGACTCACTGAATGACTGTTACCCTGAGTCACCCTACACTTCCTGGGCACGTTATCAAAAACCCCCTTCCCCCATCCCTCCCCCAAGAAACCCGCACCGCGCCTCAGAAGAGCTGCATCATCCAACATCAATCTGAGTCCTGGCGCTGAAGGTCTGCGGATGAGAGTGCATTATGGATCAGCCAGAACATTAAAACCACTCACCATCACTTACCATATAGGAGCACTTTGTAGTTCTACAATTACTGACTGTAGTCCAGCTGTTTCATGCTGTTCTTCAATGGTCAGGACTCTCCTAGGACCATCACAGAGCTGGTATTATTTCGATTTAGGTGGTGGATCATTCTCAGAGCACTGCACTGACACTGACGTGGTGCTGGTATGAGTGGATCAGACTTTTTAAACACCTCACTGTCACTGCTGGACTGAGAATAGTCCACCAAGCAAACATACCCAGCCAACGGCGCCCCGTGGGCAGCGTCCTGTGCCCACCGATGAAGGTCTAGAAGCGATAGATGAGCGCTCTTTACATCTACAAGGTGGACTGGCTAAGGTAGGATGAGTGGACACGGTGTTTAAAAACTCCAGCAGCGCTGCTGTGTCTGATCCACTCATACCATGTCAGTGTAAGTGCAGTGCTGAGAATGATCCACCACCTAAATAATACCTGCTCTGCGGTGGTCCTGTGGGGGTCCTGACCATTAAAGAACAGCACAAAGGGGGACTAACAGTCAGACTACAGTCAGTAATTGTAGAACTACAAAGTGCTCCTATATGGTAAGTGGAGCTGATAACATGGACAGTGAAACACTCATGGAACTCTACGTCAACCGTACCATACGAATGAATACAAATGACCCCCCCAACCCCAAGGGACCCCCACTGACCAGATGTCATTTGGGTGGTGGACCATTATCAGCACCGTAATGACTCTAATAGGGCAATGACATAGTGGAGGTCAATGGGGGGAGGGGGGAGGGGGGCAAAGAGCTCCATGCCCACTGGCAAACGACCGCGAATCAGTAAGAGTTGGGACAGTATGGAGAATGCAGTGTTCCTTACTGCATCACAGAGTTACTGCACAAATGATACTTAAAACTTTACTGTGCGAAAAAAGAAGCCTTGCGTTAACCATGTCCAGAAGCGGCGTCGACTTCTCCGGGCTCGGAGGCATCCAGGATGGACCGTCACACAGTGGAAACGTGTATTGTGGTCAGATGAATCGGCATTCTGTCATGGTATGGGGTGTGTCAGTGCCAGGGTGTGTCATGGTATGGGGGCGTGTCAGTGTGATGCAGCATTAATGCAGGAAAGTACATCGAGATCTTAGAGCAACATGTGCTGCCTTCAAGACGTCCATGCATTTCCGAACACGCCGCACACATTACAAAGGCGTGGCTGCGGAAGAAGAGGGTACGGTACGGGTGCTGAACCGGCCCGCCTGCAGTCCCGACCTGTCCCCAATATAGAACGTGTGGAGAATTTAGAAAGGAAAAATGCGACAATGAGAAGGAACGTAAGTGGTAAATGCTTTACCGTCCCAACTTTTTTTGGAACGTGTTGCAGGCCTGCAATGCAGGAATGGAGGTTTATCAATAAATGAAGTATCTCAGGTTCATCCTGTCTGCCATCACGACACCTAAGTAACGTCTAATTCAAGGAGCAAACATCTCGTAGCTTCCAACGTTCCACCGTTATCCTTCCTTCACCTTTAAGAGGAGAGTCTAATGGAGCATGATGGGAACCTAATGAAGTTTGGCCGCCGGATTGTTGCTGACTGCGCTCGAGACCTCGGTCCACCAAGACGCAAAGAGCACCAACCCTCACGTCCCATTATCATCTCATCACTGTGTAGCGCGGTGTTTTGCAGAGTGGTTTTTAAGTGTTTACATATCTTCAGACGCAGAGAGCTTTGGTTTTGTGGTCCACTTTGTCTTGTCTTCTGCGTAGATGTTGTGTACTTGTTTGACCTCCACCGGACAAGACAAGGCAGAAGTTTCCCGTAGGCTAGTTGTTACATCGAGGCCTCGGGTCTTGTTGGAGGTATTCCAGGTACGACTAGTCGGGAGGAAGCCGTGTGGTAGACCCAGGATCTCCTGACTGGCCTGGAAGCTCCTGAGGAGCCAACTCCCTCACTCCCTCACTCCCTCACTTCTTGGGCGCAACTTCTGCATTTATTTAGAAGAGAAATCAGCGATTCTGGAGAACCTCGGAGTAGAACCTCTGCTTCCTTTGCCTGGAGACTAGCCACTTGACGTGATTGCTTGACGCCTCTCGTTGGAGGTATACCAGACACAACTAGTTGGGAGGAAGCCGTGTGGTAGACCCAGGATCTGCTGGAGGGATTATATCTCCTGACTGGCCTGGAAACTCCTGAGGAGACAACTCCCTCACTTTTTGGGTGCAGTTTAGAGTAGCCAAACCAACTTCTGCATTTATTTGGAAGATAAATCAGAACCTCGGAGTAGAACCTCTGCCCCTTTGCCTGGAGACTAGCCACTTGAGGCTTTGCCTCTTGTTGGAGGTATACGAGGCACGACTAGTCGGGAGGAAGCCGTGTGGTAGACCCAGGATCTGCTAGAGGGATTATATCTCCTGACTGGCCTGGAAACTCCTGAGGAGACAACTCCCTCACTTCTTTGGCGCAATTTAGAGTAGCCAAACCAACTTCTGCATTTATTTGGAAGATGATACTTAAAGAAAACGTTCAGGTTGACATCCAGGTTGAGGATCAAACTCGGGTCCCATGTCGCTATGAGTGCAGATCCCACCAGTAGTGGGCTAGCGTACTTAACCACCGCGCCCCCCAAGGCTGGTTGTAGTTGACCGTGTTAGCCTTTTATCGTAGCTAAGACGAAGACGAGATGTTCTTCCATGAGGGATCGAGGCAGAAGATCGATAGTAGAAGCAGCACTCATGGATTCAGATATCTATCTGCGTTCAGAGGTAGACGTGACAGTGATTCTGTTGACGTGATTGATCCAAACATACGTTGTAGAACTTGGCTAACGAGCATCAGAACCATAAACTAGCTTAGTGTGCGTCAATACCTTTCCACTTCCCATCAATATTATGAGACTCTGTGACCACAGAGAACATCTTGAGAAGTTAAAGTCATGATCTTCGGTTGTCCACATACTCTTGGGCACAAAGCGAACTTTCCAGTCTGAATTTTAGATCGGCTTGCTTGATATCTGTGATGAAATGTCTCCACCTTGTGGCCTAACTTACTCCTACATGCAGTGATAGAGCTGGTGGAGTTGGTGCCGCAATGCAACACGGGTCCTGAAGACCTGGGTTTGATCCTCCCCTCGAATCCCATTCAAAACAGCATTTGTGAGCGTTCCCCCAGACTGCAGCAACACTGTTGGAAGCAGATGGTTTAGAAAGTGTCTCAACTTTTATGGAAATGCGGTTTCTTTACTGACCATGTTTCCTCTTGGTCAAAAAGACTCAAATAAATTTTGGGACGGTAGGTAATATTATATATTATTTGAATATACAGTTCAAAAAAACTTTTTTGTTTCTTTTTTGTTTGTTTTTGAGTGTTGCAGACGTCACATTTTATCATTTATATATATATATATATATATATTTATATTAAAATACACGTGTTTTCTTTGTTCTATTATTAGTTAAATAAATTTTAAAAAATCAAGCGATTTTTCAAGTTACAGTTTTTAGTGGTTCTTGGTAGTTCTTGGATTACTGATCATGTTTCCTCTTAGTATAAAGTAAAAATTCACGTTTTCTTCCGGACCCTGGTCAGAACTAGTTACAGTTTGTAGTTTTTATTCCATCTTTAAAAAGTGTCTCAACTTTTATGGAAATGCGGTTTGTATCTGACTAAATCGCTTGATTTTACTAATAATAGTACAAAGAAAACGTGTATTTTTTAAATATATATATATACAGTGTATCACAAAAGTGAGTACACCCCTCACATTTCTGCAGATATTTAAGTATATCTTTTCATGGGACAACACTGACAAAATGACACTTTGACACAATGAAAAGTAGTCTGTGTGCAGCTTATATAACAGTGTAAATTTATTCTGCCCTCAAAATAACTCAATATACAGCCATTAATGTCTAAACCACCGGCAACAAAAGTGAGTACACCCCTTAGTGAAAGTTCCTGAAGTGTCAATATTTTGTGTGGCCACCATTATTTCCCAGAACTGCCTTAACTCTCCGGGGCATGGAGTTTACCAGAGCTTCACAGGTTGCCACTGGAATGCTTTTCCACTCCTCCATGATGACATCACGGAGCTGGCGGATATTCAAAACTTTGCGCTCCTCCACCTTCCGCTTGAGGATGCCCCAAAGATGTTCTATTGGGTTTAGGTCTGGAGACATGCTTGGCCAGTCCATCACCTTTACCCTCAGCCTCTTCAATAAAGCAGTGGTCAACTTAGAGGTGTGTTTGGGGTCATTATCATGCTGGAACACTGCCCTGCGACCCAGTTTCCGGAGGGAGGGGATCATGCTCTGCTTCAGTATTTCACAGTACATATTGGAGTTCATGTGTCCCTCAATGAAATGTAACTCCCCAACACCTGCTGCACTCATGCAGCCCCAGACCATGGCATTCCCACCACCATGCTTGACTGTAGGCATGACACACTTATCTTTGTACTCCTCACCTGATTGCCGCCACACATGCTCGAGACCATCTGAACCAAACAAATTAATCTTGGTCTCATCAGACCATAGGACATGGTTCCAGTAATCCATGTCCTTTGTTGACATGTCTTCAGCAAACTGTTTGCGGGCTTTCTTGTGTAGAGACTTCAGAAGAGGCTTCCTTCTGGGGTGACAGCCATGCAGACCAATTTGATGTAGTGTGCGGCGTATGGTCTGAGCACTGACAGGCTGACCCCCCACCTTTTCAATCTCTGCAGCAATGCTGACAGCACTCCTGCGCCTATCTTTCAAAGACAGCAGTCAGATGTGACGCTGAGCACGTGCACTCAGCTTCTTTGGACGACCAACGCGAGGTCTGTTCTGAGTGGACCCTGCTCTTTTAAAACGCTGGATGATCTTGGCCACTGTGCTGCAGCTCAGTTTCAGGGTGTTGGCAATCTTCTTGTAGCCTTGGCCATCTTCATGTAGCGCAACAATTCGTCTTTTAAGATCCTCAGAGAGTTCTTTGCCATGAGGTGCCATGTTGGAACTTTCAGTGACCAGTATGAGAGAGTGTGAGAGCTGTACTACTAAATTGAACACACCTGCTCCCTATGCACACCTGAGACCTAGTAACACTAACAAATCACATGACATTTTGGAGGGAAAATGACAAGCAGTGCTCAATTTGGACATTTAGGGGTGTAGTCTCTTAGGGGTGTACTCACTTTTGTTGCCGGTGGTTTAGACATTAATGGCTGTATATAGAGTTATTTTGAGGGAAGAATAAATTTACACTGTTATATAAGCTGCACACAGACTACTTTTCATTGTGTCAAAGTGTCATTTTGTCAGTGTTGTCCCATGAAAAGATATACTTAAATATCTGCAGAAATGTGAGGGGTGTACTCACTTTTGTGATACACTGTATATACAGTATACTCACATTTATGCAAATATTTCATTATATCTTTTCATGGGACAACACTATAGACATGAAACTTGGATATAACTTAGAGTAGTCAGTGTACAGCTTGTATAGCAGTGTAGATTTACTGTCTTCTGAAAATAACTCAACACACAGCCATTAATGTCTAAATAGCTGCAACATAAGTGAGTACACCCCACAGTGAACATGTCCAAATTGTGCCCAAATGTGTCGTTGTCCCTCCCTGGTGTCATGTGTCAAGGTCCCAGGTGTAAATGGGGAGCAGGGCTGTTAAATTTGGTGTTTTGGGTACAATTCTCTCATACTGGCCACTGGATATTCAACATGGCACCTCATGGCAAAGAACTCTCTGAGGATGTGAGAAATAGAATTGTTGCTCTCCACAAAGATGGCCTGGGCTATAAGAAGATTGCTAACACCCTGAAACTGAGCTACAGCATGGTGGCCAAGGTCATACAGCGGTTTTCCAGGACAGGTTCCACTCGGAACAGGCTTCGCCAGGGTCGACCGAAGAAGTCGAGTCCACGTGTTCGGCGTCATATCCAGAGGTTGGCTTTAAAAAATAGACACATGAGTGCTGCCAGCATCGCTGCAGAGGTTGAAGAGGTGGGAGGTCAGCCTGTCAGTGCTCAGACCATACGCCGCACACTGCATCGACTCGGTCTGCATGGTCGTCATCCCAGAAGGAAGCTGACGCACAAGAAAGCCAGCAAACAGTTTGCTGAAGACAAGCAGTCCAAGAACATGGATTACTGGAATGCCCTGTGGTCTGACGAGACCAAGATAAACTTGTTTGGCTCAGATGGTGTCCAGCATGTGTGGTGGCGCCCTGGTGAGAAGTACCGAGACGACTGTATCTTGCCTACAGTCAAGCATGGTGGTGGTAGCATCATGGTCTTGGGCTGCATGAGTGTTGCTGGCACTGGGGAGCTGCAGTTCATTGAGGGAAACATGAATTCCAACATGTACTGTAACATTCTGAAACAGAGCATGATCCCCTCCCTTCGAAAACTGGGCCTCATGGCAGTTCTCCAACAGGATAACGACCCCAAACACAACCTCCAAGATGACAACTGCCTTGCTGAGGAAGCTGAAGGTAAAGGTGATGGACTAAACCCAATTGAGCACCTGTGGCGCATCCTCAAGTGGAAGGTGGAGGAGTTCAAGGTGTCTAACATCCACCAGCTCCGTGATGTCATCATGGAGGAGTGGAACAATTTGGACATGTTCACTGTGGGGTGTACTCACTTATGTTGCAGCTATTTAGACATTAATGGCTGTGTGTTGAGTTATTTTCAGAAGACAGTAAATCTACACTGCTATACAAGCTGTACACTGACTACTCTAAGTTATATCCAAGTTTCATGTCTATAGTGTTGTCCCATGAAAAGATATAATGAAATATTTGCAGAAATGTGAGGGGTGTACTTACTTTTGTGATACACTGGCATGGAGTCCATCAGTCTGTGGCACTGCTCAGGTGTTATGAGAGCCCAGGTTGCTCTGATAGTGGCCTTCAGCTCTTCTGAATTGTTGGGTCTGGCGTATCGCATCTTCCTCTTCACAATACATAGATTTTCTATGGGTTTAAGGTCAGGCGAGTTTGCTGGCCAGTTAAGAACAGGGATACCATGGTCCTTAAACCAGGTACTGGTAGCTTTGGCACTGTGTGCAGGTGTCAAGTCCTGTTGGAAAATGAAATCTGCATCTCCATAAAACTTCCTGGTAGACGGCTGCGTCGACCTCGGACCTCAGAAAACACAGTGGACCGACACCAGCAGATGACATGACACTCCAAACCATCACTGACTGTGGAAACTTTACACTGGACCTCAAGCAACGTGGATTCTGTGCCTCTCCTCTCTTCCTCCAGACTCTGGGACCTTGATTTCCAAAGGTAATGCAACATTTACTTTCATCAGAGAACATAACTTTGGACCACTCAGCAGTCCTTTTTGTCTTTAGCCCAGGCGAGACGCTTCTGACGCCGTCTCTTGTTCAAGAGTGGCTCGACACAAGGAATGCGACAGCTGAAACCCATGTCTTGCATACGTCTGTGCGTGGTGGTTCTTGAAGCACTGACTCCAGCTGCAGTCCACTCTTTGTGAATCTCCCCCACATTTTTGAATGGGTTTTGTTTCACAATCCTCTCCAGGGTGCGGTTATCCCTATTGCTTGTACACTTTTTTCTACCACATCTTTTCCTTCCCTTCGCCTCTTTATTAATGTGCTTGGACACAGAGCTCTGTGAACAGCCAGCCTCTTTAGCAATGACCTTTTGTGTCTCGCCCTCCTTGTGCGAGGTGTCGATGGTCGTCTTTTGGACAACCGTCAAGTCGGCAGTCTTCCCCATGATTGTGTAGCCTACAGAACTAGACTGAGAGACCATTTAAAGGCCTTTGCAGGTGTTTTGAGTTCATTAGCTGATTAGAGTGTGGCACCAGGTGTCTTCAATATTGTACCTTGTCACAATATTCTAATTTTCTGAGATACTGAATTTGGGGTTTTCATTAGTTGTCAGTTATAATCATCAACATTAAAAGAAATAAACATTTGAAATATATCAGTCTGTGTGTAATGAATGAATATAATAAACAAGTTTCACTTTTTGAATGGAATTACTGAAATAAATCAACTTTTTCATGATATTCTAATTTTATGACCAGCACCAGTATATATATACACTGTGTGCAGAATTATTAGGCAAGTGAGTATTTTGACCATATCACAATTTTAAAGCATCTTTTCCAACTCCAAGCTGTATATACTTGAATGCTTATTGTATTTAAGCACATCAGGTATTGTGTATTTGTGTAATGTGGGAGGGTGTAGCCTAAGGAAATCAACACCCTATATTAAGGTGTGCATAATTATTAGGCAGCTTCTTTTTCTTAGGCAAAATGGGCCAAAAAAGAGATTTAAGTGACTCTGAAAAGTAAAAAATTGTAAAATGTCTTTCAGAGGGATGCAGCACTATTGAAATTGCTAAGATATTGGGCCGTGATCACAAAACCATCAAACGTTTTGTTGCAAATAGTCAACAGGGTCAAAAGAAACGTGTTAAGAAAAAAAGATGCAAATTAACTGCCAAAGATTTGAGAAGAATCAAACGTTAAGCTACCAGGAACCATTATCCTCCAGTGCTGTCATATTCCAGAACTGAAACCTACCTGGAGTGCCCAGAAGTACAAGGTGTTCAGTGCTCAGAGACATGGCCAAGGTAAGGAAGGTTGAAACCAGACCACCACTGAACAAGACAAATAAGTTAAAACGTCAAGACTGGGACAAGAAATATCTGAAGACAGATTTTTCAAAGGTTTTATGGACTGATGAGATGAGAGTGACTCTTGACAGACCAGACTGATGGGCCCGTGGCTGGATCAGTAACAGGCACAGAGCTCCTCTTCGACTCAGATGCCAGCAAGGTGGAGGTGGGGTACTCCTACGGGCTGGTATATAAAGATAAGCTAGTTGAACCTTTCTGGGTTGAAGATGGACTTAAAATCCACTCCCAAACCTACTGCCAGTTTTTAGAAGACACTTTCTTCAAGCAGTGGTACAGGAAAAGGTCTGCATCTTTCAAGAAGACCATGATTTTTATGCAGGACAATGCTCCATCGCATGCATCAAAGTACTTCACTGAGTGACTAGCCAGTAAAGGCCTAAAAGATGAAAGAATAATGACATGGCCCCCTTCCTCACCTGACTTAAACCCTATTGAGAACTTGTGGGCCCTTCTTAAACGGGAGATTTACAGTGAAGGAAAACAATACACGTCTCTGAACAGTGTCTGGGAGGCTGTGGTTGCTGCTGCACAAAAAAGTTGATCATCAACAGATCAAGAAACTGACAGACTCCATGAATGGAAGGCTTATGACTGTCATTGAAAAGAAGGGTGGCTATGTTGGTCAATTATTTTTTTTTAAATGTCAGAAATGTTTATTTGTTAATTTTGAGTTGTTTGTTTATTATTCTCACTTTAACAGATAAAAATAAACAAGTGAGATGGGAACATTTTAGTTTTTTATTTAGTTGCATAATAATTCTGCACACTAATAGTTGCCCAATAATTATGCACACGTAGCTATTTTCCTAAGAAAGCCAAAACCTCACTTTCTTAAATATTTAGGTTTAAGGTTTATTAACATTTTGAATTGACTGAAAGCACAGTAGTTGTTCAATAATAAAATGTATCCTCAAAAATACAACTTGCCTAATAATTGTGCACACAGTGTATATATATATATATATATATATATATATATATACTGTATACTGTATATATATATTTATATATATATATATATATATATATATATATATATATATATATATATACACACATACTCAAAAACAAAAGATGAAAAAGTTAGGACGGGGAGAAATAAAAGTGAAATGATTGGATCCACCAACGACTTTTTCCAAGCAACGGTTTTCCCCACAATATTACTTACCGTCCCAATTTATTTTGGTATTTTTGACCAGGGTCAGGAAGAAAACGCTAATTTTTACCTTATACTAAGAGGACAGATGGTAAGTAATCCAAGAACTACCTGAACGTAGTCAGGTACAAACTGCATTTCCATAAAAGTTGAGACACTTTCTAAAAATGTTAAACTTGTTAAATCGCTTTTTTTTTTACTAATAATAGTACAAAGAAAACATGCATATTTTGTATATATATATATATATATATTAACTATAGAATGTGACGTCTGCAACACAACATATATATATATACAGTGTATCACAAAAGTGAGTACACCCCTCACATTTCTGCAGATATTTAAGTATATCTTTTCATGGGAAAACACTGACAAAATGACACTTTGACACAATGAAAAGTAGTCTGTGTGCAGCTTATATAACAGTGTACATTTATTCTTCCCTCAAAATAACTCAATATACAGCCATTAATGTCTAAACCACCGGCAACAAAAGTGAGTACACCCCTAAGAGACTATACCCCTAAATGTCCAAATTGAGCACTGCTTGTCATTTTCCCTCCAAAATGTCATGTGACTCGTTAGTGTTACTACGTCTCAGGTGTGCATAGGGAGCAGGTGTGTTCAATTTAGTAGTACAGCTCTCACACTCTCTCATACTGGTCACTGAAAGTTCCAACATGGCACCTCATGGCAAAGAACTCTCTGAGGATCTTAAAAGACGAATTGTTGCGCTACATGAAGATGGCCAAGGCTACAAGAAGATTGCCAACACCCTGAAACTGAGCTGCAGCACAGTGGCCAAGATCATCCAGCGTTTTAAAAGAGCAGGGTCCACTCAGAACAGACCTCGCGTTGGTCGTCCAAAGAAGCTGAGTGCACGTGCTAAGCGTCACATCCAACTGCTGTCTTTGAAAGATAGGCGCAGGAGTGCTGTCAGCATTGCTGCAGAGATTGAAAAGGTGGGGGGTCAGCCTGTCAGTGCTCAGACCATACGCCGCACACTACATCAAATTGGTCTGCATAGCTGTCACCCCAGAAGGAAGCCTCTTCTGAAGTCTCTACACAAGAAAGCCCGCAAACAGTTTTCTGAAGACATGTCAACAAAGGACATGGATTACTGGAACCATGTCCTATGGTCTGATGAGACCAAGATTAATTTGTTTGGTTCAGATGGTCTCAAGCATGTGTGGCGGCAATCAGGTGAGGAGTACAAAGATAAGTGTGTCATGCCCACAGTCAAGCATGGTGGTGGGAATGCCATGGTCTGGGGCTGCATGAGTGCAGCAGGTGTTGGGGAGTTACATTTCATTGAGGGACACATGAACTCCAATATGTACTGTGAAATACTGAAGCAGAGCATGATCCCATCCCTCCGGAAACTGGGTCGCAGGGCAGTGTTCCAGCATGATAATGACCCCAAACACACCTCTAAGTTGACCACTGCTTTATTGAAGAGGCTGAGGGTAAAGGTGATGGACTGGCCAAGCATGTCTCCAGACCTAAACCCAATAGAACATCTTTGGGGCATCCTCAAGCGGAAGGTGGAGGAGCGCAAAGTCTCGAATATCCGCCAGCTCCGTGATGTCGTCATGGAGGAGTGGAAAAGCATTCCAGTGGCAACCTGTCAAGCTCTGGTAAACTCCATGCCCAGGAGAGTTAAGGCAGTTCTGGGAAATAATGGTGGCCACACAAAATATTGACACTTCAGGAACTTTCACTAAGGGGTGTACTCACTTTTGTTGCCGGTGGTTTAGACATTAATGGCTGTATATTGAGTTATTTTGAGGGCAGAATAAATTTACACTGTTATATAAGCTGCACACAGACTACTTTTCATTGTGTCAAAGTGTCATTTTGTCAGTGTTGTCCCATGAAAAGATATACTTAAATATCTGCAGAAATGTGAGGGGTGTACTCACTTTTGTGATACACTGTATATATATATATATATATACTCATATATATATATATATATATATATATATATATACATGATATATATATACACATACTCAAAAACAAAAAACAAAAAAGTTGGGACGGGGAGAAATAGAAGTGAAATGACTGGATCCACCAAAGGCTCAGTCTTCCCAAGCAATGATGTGTTTTTAGTGGTTTATGTTATTTTTTGGCTACGTTCAGGTAGTTCTTGGATTACTTACCATGTTTCCTCTTAGTATAAGGTAAAAATTCACGTTTTCTTCCTGACCCTGGTCAAAAAGACCCAAATAAATTGGGACGGTAGGTAATGTTGTGGGTGGAAACCCGTTGGTTGAGTCGTTGGTGGATCCAATCATGAAACCATCACTTTTTACTTTAATTTCTCCGTCCTAACTTTTTTGTTTGTTTTTTTGTTTTTGAGTGTTGCAGACGTCACATTTTATACTTTTTAAAAAATACATATTTAAAAATACACGTGTTTTCTTTGTTCTATTAAGAGTTAAATAAATAACAAAAAAAAAATCTAACGATTTAACAAGTTACAGTTCTTGGTGGTTCTTGGTAGTTCTTGGATTACTTACCATGTTTCCTCTTAGTATAAGGTAAAAATTTACGTTTTCTTCCTGACTCTGGTCAAAAAGACCAAAATAAATTGGGACGGTAGGTAATATTGTTGGGAAAACCGACAAGTCGTTGGTGGATCCAATCATGAAACCATCTCTTTTTACTTTTATTTCTCCCCGTCCTAACTTTTTTGTTTCTTTTTTTTGTTTTTGAGTGTTACAGACGTCACATTTTATTGGTTTTTATAGTACATTTACAAAATACACGTGTTTTCTTTGTTCTATTATTAGTAAAAAACCAACAAAAAAACAAACGATTTAACAAGTTACAGTTTTTAGTGATTTATTTTATTTTTTAGCTACGTTCAGGTAGTTCTTGGATTACTTACCATGTTTCCTCTTAGTATAAGGTTAAAAAAATTGCGTTTTCTTCTCTATTTTGGTCAAAAAGACTCAAATAAATTGGGACGTAGGTAATATTGTTGGAAAAAACATTCAAAAACATGACATTTTATAATTTTTTAATAGTATATTTACAAAATACGTATTTTCTTTGTACTATTATGAGTTAAATAAATTTTAAAAATCAGTTTAAAAAAAGTTTAGTGGTTCTTGGTAATTCTTGGATTACTTACCATGTTTCCTCTTAGTATAAGGTAAAAATTCACGTTTTCTTCCTGACCCTGGTCAAAAAGACCCAAATAAATTGGGACGGTAGGTAATATTGTGGGGAAAACCGACTGAGCCTTTGGTGGATCCATGTGGTCATGATACCCTCCACATGTTATGGGTTCACTTGAACTAAGGTTAAAACACTAATTACTACAATTACCTGAACATGTTCCGACGTCTTTGTGTTGAATCTTACACACACACAATAATAATGATCATAATCATGATTATATGTTATATATAGACTTGAATTACAAACCAAACCAAACCCAGGTGGTTGTGGAATTTTTACTGTTTGTTTAATGAAAAAAAAAATACAAATGCAATTTTTTTTCTTGGCACCGTGTTGGCCACCCAGGCCCAGATGTTATTGCTCATCATGATTAGTAGCATTTTATTACACCAACTGTATGAAACTGGTACAATATTGAACGCCTGCTTCAGTCGTCGCCGCCGCACAGCAGGAGCAGGGTTTTACGATAGTCGCCGGAGGTGTCGTTCTGTCAAAGAGAGGGCAACCGAGATAAATAAAGGGTCAAAGGTATTCAAAATATGACAATGCACACACATTCAATCACACTGTGGCTCTTTCCCTTATAGCAGAGATATAGGAGTCAGAGTCGAGTCACGAGTCTTTAGCCTAGAGTCCGAGTCGAGTCATGAGTCTTTAGCCTGGAGTCCGAGTCAAGTCACGAGTCTTTAGGCTAGAGTCCGAGTCAAGTCACGAGTCTTTAGACTAAAGTCCGAGTCAAGTCACAAGTCTTTAGGCTAGAATAGAGTCCGAGTCAAGTCACAAGTCTTTAAGCTAGTCAGAGTTGAGTCACAAGTCTTTAGGCTAGAGTCCGAGTTAAGTCACTAGTCTTTAGGCTAGAATAGAGTCCGAGTCAAGTCACGAGTCTTTGGGCTAGAGTCTGGGTCAAGTCACGAGTCTTTAGGCTAGAGTCCGAGTCAAGTCACGAGTCTTTAGGCTAGAGTCCGAGTCAAGTCACGAGTCTTTAGCCTAGAGTCCGAATCAAGTCACGAGTCTTTAGGCTAGAGTCTGAGTCAAGTCACGAGTCTTTAGCCTAAAGTCCAGGTCAAGTCACGAGTCTTTAGGCCAGAGTCCGAGTCAAGTCACGAGTCTTTAGGCCAGAGTCCGAGTCAAGTCACGAGTCTTTAGGCTAGAGCACGAGTCTTTAGGCTAGAGTCCGAGTCGTCACGAGTCTTTAGGCCACAGTCCGAGTCAAGTCACGTGTCTTTAGGCCAGAGTCCGAGTCAAGTCACGTGTCTTTAGGCCAGAGTCCGAGTCAAGTCACGAGTCTTTAGGCTAGGCACGAGTCTTTAGGCTAGAGTCCGAGTCGTCACGAGTCTTTAGGCCAGAGTCCGAGTCAAGTCACGTGTCTTTAGGCTGAAGTCCGAGTCAAGTCACAAGTCTTTAGGCTGGAGTCTGAGTCAAGTCACAAGTCTTTAGGCCAGAGTCTGAGTGAAGTCACGAGTCTTTAGGCTAGAGTCCGAGTCAAGTCACAAGTCTTTAGGCTGAAGTCTGAGTCAAGTCACGAGTGTTTAGGCTAGAGTCCAAGTCGAGTCACGAGTCTTTAGGCTGGAGTCTGAGTCGAGTCATGAGTGTTTAGGCTGGAGTCTGAGTCAAGTCACGAGTGTTTAGGCTAGAGTCCAAGTCGAGTCACGAGTCTTTAGGCTGGAGTCTGAGTCGAGTCATGAGTGTTTAGGCTGGAGTCTGAGTCAAGTCACGAGTGTTTAGGCTAGAGTCCAAGTCGAGTCACGAGTCTTTAGGCTGGAGTCTGAGTCGAGTCACGAGTGTTTAGGCTGGAGTCTGAGTCAAGTCACGAGTGTTTAGGCTAGAGTCCAAGTCGAGTCATGAGTCTTTAGGCTAGAGTCCGAGTCAAGTCACGGCTACGTTACGTAGGGTATTCCTCCATTGTTATATATATATATAAATAAAAACTTCATTCCATATATATCGAGTCTTTTTTTTATATATCGAGTTTCATTTGATATATATCAGTTTTCATTCCATATATATCAAGTTTCATATTATATGTATATATCGAGTTTTATTATATATATATATATATATATATATATATATACAGTGTATCACAAAAGTGAGTACACCCCTCACATTTCTGAAAATATTTTATTATATCTTTTCATGGGACAACATTATAGAAATAAAACTTGGATATAACTTAGAGTAGTCAGTGTACAGCTTGTATATCAGTGTAGATTTACTGTCTTCTGAAAATAACTCAACACACAGCCATTAATGTCTAAATAGCTGCAACATAAGTGAGTACACCCCACAGTGAACATGTCCAAATTGTTCCACTCCTCCATGATGACATCACGGAGCTGGTGGATGTTAGACACCTTGAACTCCTCCACCTTCCACTTGAGGATGCGCCACAGGTGCTCAATTGGGTTTAGTCCATCACCTTTACCTTCAGCTTCCTCAGCAAGGCAGTTGTCATCTTGGAGGTTGTGTTTGGGGTCGTTATCCTGTTGGAAAACTGCCATGAGGCCCAGTTTTCGAAGGGAGGGGATCATGCTCTGTTTCAGAATGTCACAGTACATGTTGGAATTCATGTTTCCCTCAATGAACTGCAGCTCCCCAGTGCCAGCAACACTCATGCAGCCCAAGACCATGATGCTACCACCACCATGCTCGACTGTAGGCAAGATACAGTTGTCTTGGTACTTCTCACCAGGGCGCCGCCACACATGCTGGACACCATCTGAGCCAAACAAGTTTATCTTGGTCTCGTCAGACCACAGGGCATTCCAGTAATCCATGTTCTTGGACTGCTTGTCTTCAGCAAACTGTTTGCTGGCTTTCTTGTGCGTCAGCTTCCTTCTGGGATGACGACCATGCAGACCGAGTCGATGCAGTGTGCGGCGTATGGTCTGAGCACTGACAGGCTGACCTCCCACCTCTTCAACCTCTGCAGCGATGCTGGCAGCACTCATGTGTCTATTTTTTAAAGCCAACCTCTGGATATGACGCCGAACACGTGGACTCGACTTCTTCGGTCGACCCTGGCGAAGCCTGTTCCGAGTGGAACCTGTCCTGGAAAACCGCTGTATGACCTTGGCCACCATGCTGTAGCTCAGTTTCAGGGTGTTAGCAATCTTCTTATAGCCCAGGCCATCTTTGTGGAGAGCAACAATTCTATTTCTCACATCCTCAGAGAGTTCTTTGCCATGAGGTGCCATGTTGAATATCCAGTGGCCAGTATGAGAGAATTGTACCCAAAACACTAATATATATATACAGTGTATCACAAAAGTGAGTATACCCATCACATTTCTGCAGATATTTCATTATATCTTTTCATGGGACAACACTATAGACATGAAACTTGGATATAACTTAGAGTAGTCAGTGTACAGCTTGTATAGCAGTGTACATTTACTGTCTTCTGAAAATAACTCAACACACAGCCATTTATGTCTAAATAGCTGGCAACATAAGTGAGTACACCCCACAGTGAACATGTCCAAATTGTGCCCAAATGTGTCGTTGTCCCTCCCTGGTGTCATGTGTCAAGGTCCCAGGTGTAAATGGGGAGCAGGGCTGTTAAATTTGGTGTTTTGGGTACAATTCTCTCATACTGGCCACTGGATATTCAACATGGCACCTCATGGCAAAGAACTCTCTGAGGATGTGAGAAATAGAATTGTTGCTCTCCACAAAGATGGCCTGGGCTATAAGAAGATTGCTAACACTCTGAAACTGAGCTACAGCATGGTGGCCAAGGTCATACAGCGGTTTTCCAGGACAGGTTCCACTCGGAACAGGCTTCGCCAGGGTCGACCAAAGAAGTTGAGTCCACGTGTTCGGCGTCATATCCAGAGGTTGGCTTTAAAAAATAGACACATGAGTGCTGCCAGCATTGCTGCAGAGGTTGAAGACGTGGGAGGTCAGCCTGTCAGTGCTCAGACCATACGCCGCACACTGCATCAACTCGGTCTGCATGGTCGTCATCCCAGAAGGAAGCTGACGCACAAGAAAGCCCGCAAACAGTTTGCTGAAGACAAGCAGTCCAAGAACATGGATTACTGGAATGCCCTGTGTCTTGGTCTGAGACCAAGATAAACTTGTTTGGCTCAGATGGTGTCCAGCATGTGTGGCGGCGCCCTGGTGAGAAGTACCAAGACAACTGTATCTTGCCTACAGTCAAGCATGGTGGTGGTAGCATCATGGTCTTGGGCTGCATGAGTGTTGCTGGCACTGGGGAGCTGCAGTTCATTGAGGGAAACATGAATTCCAACATGTACTGTGACATTCTGAAACAGAGCATGATCCCCTCCCTTCGAAAACTGGGCCTCATGGCAGTTTTCCAACAGGATAACGACCCCAAACACAACCTCCAAGATGACAACTGCCTTGCTGAGGAAGCTGAAGGTAAAGGTGATGGACTAAACCCAATTGAGCACCTGTGGCGCATCCTCAAGTGGAAGGTGGAGGAGTTCAAGGTGTCTAACATCCACCAGCTCCGTGATGTCATCATGGAGGAGTGGAAGAGGATTCCAGTAGCAACCTGTGCAGCTCTGGTGAATTCCATGCCCAGGAGGGTTAAGGCAGTGCTGGATAATAATGGTGGTCACACAAAATATTGACACTTTGGGCACAATTTGGAGATGTTCACTGTGGGGTGTACTCACTTATGTTGCCAGCCATTTAGACATTAATGGCTGTGTGTTGAGTTATTTTCAGAAGACAGTAAATCTACACTGCTATACAAGTTGTACACTGACTACTCTAAGTTATATCCAAGTTTTATTTCTATAGTGTTGTCCCATGAAAAGATATAATAAAATATTTGCAGAAATGTGAGGGGTGTACTCACTTTTGTGATACACTGTATATTGGGTTTTTTTGTCACACGTAACTAATGTTAACACATGCTGATGCTACCGAGTCTTGTTGTTTACGAGTCATTTATTGCGAGTCACGAGTCGAGTCAGAGTCATTTGAAACGAGTCAAGTCGAGTCCCCATCTCTGCCTTATACCGTATAATCGCCCGCATGGTATTCGGTCATAACAGTAATCGCAAATTCCAAAACCTTGGGCGTCTGTGTGCTCTTGGGTCGAAATGTAAGCATACCGTTATCATCTTGTGGAGAGAGGTGGAGAACATCTTCTTGAACTCGGCCCGTATGTCCAGCATGTCGATCTCGCTACGGGACACCATGATGCGCATCAGCGTCTGGTCGTCGGTCCCGGAGCCCTGCTGGAACAGAAATGGTTGCGTCCATAATTTGAAACACTCGTACCGCATGCGCATGGTATCTAGTGTCTATGCGGACCCTGATCGAATCAATCCTGGGGATTCCAGGAGGTGTCCACATACTTATGACTTTAATTCAGTTAAATGTTTTTGATCCATCGTCCATTGCTATTGTTAGTGAGGCCCAACCTAACTGCCGTGTTGAGCGGTTTAACGTTCAAGTGCCTCACGTTTACTGGTTGATCTGATAGCGATCCTACGGCAATTCAGTTAGCAAGGCTAAAAACACGACTCCCCAACAATCCGAGAAATGCAGCACATTTAAACTTAGTAGCAGCATGCGCAGGCTTTGAAGACGTCAGAGAGGCCGCAGTCCATCACGACACAGGACGACCCGGCAACACCCCGGCGACCTTTCTCTCTTTTATAGCAAATTCGGAATATTCAGGAAGTCTTACCTTCATCGAGTTGTACAGACACTCGGCCAGATAGGCGGGAACGCTGCGGGCGCACTTCACTGAAACAAAACAAGCAACATTCGCAATAGTTAGGAAGGAGGGTAGATCGTCATTCAGTCGGATTATCACTTGGAATTAAGGAGCCTCCGTAGGCAGCATTTTAAGGGATCCAAGAATTTAGACACGCCCTCTTCTCGGGAATGTAGGACGACGTAACCACCTGGGAATCGGAATCTGGACCTTGTTGCAGTGAGGCGGCAGTGCTCCCCAGTACTTTACATGGGTACCAGTCGAGTGGTCTCGAGGACTGACCTTCCGAATGCTGAAGTGAGCCACCATAGGAGCGGAGACTGTTATAACTGCAAACGCGACTCTGGACTCGAATGCGCCGGGTGTTAGCTTACCCACAGCCAGCAGAACTTCTTGCAGGGGTCCGGAAGTTTCCTTCTTGATGCTGTCTTCGATCTGAAACCCGCTCAGCTTGGTGTACTCGCCGAACACTGCGGAAATACGACACGGCGGGCGATGAGCTCAACAGGACCAGCAATCAGAAGGCTGCCGGTTCATATCAACACGGCTTAGACGTTCAGCTTTAAGATCTGAGCAAGTTTAGC
Source organism: Trichomycterus rosablanca (assembly GCF_030014385.1). Lineage (NCBI taxonomy): Eukaryota > Metazoa > Chordata > Actinopteri > Siluriformes > Trichomycteridae > Trichomycterus > Trichomycterus rosablanca. The sequence goes on along the minus strand of NC_086001.1, from coordinate 35,359,224 downwards.
AAGCAATAGTGAGTTTCATTTTATATATTTCGAGTTTTATTATAAATATATCAAGTTTCATTTTATATATATCGAGTTTAATTATATATATATATATATACAGTGTATCACAAAAGTAAGTACACCCCTCACATTTCTGCAAATATTTCATTATATCTTTTCATGGGACAACACTATAGACATGAAACTTGGATATAACTTAGAGTAGTCAGTGTACAGCTTGTATAGCAGTGTAGATTTACTGTCTTCTGAAAATAACTCAACACACAGCCATTAATGTCTAAATAGCTGCAACATAAGTGAGTACACCCCACAGTGAACATGTCCAAATTGTGCCCAAATGTGTCGTTGTCCCTCCCTGGTGTCATGTGTCAAGGTCCCAGGTGTAAATGGGGAGCAGGGCTGTTAAATTTGGTGTTTTGGGTACAATTCTCTCATACTGGCCACTGGATATTCAACATGGCACCTCATGGCAAAGAACTCTCTGAGGATGTGAGAAATAGAATTGTTGCTCTCTACAAAGATGGCCTGGGCTATAAGAAGATTGCTAACACCCTGAAACTGAGCTACAGCATGGTGGCCAAGGTCATACAGCGGTTTTCCAGGACAGGTTCCACTCGGAACAGGCTTCGCCAGGGTCGACCAAAGAAGTCGAGTCCACGTGTTCGGCGTCATATCCAGAGGTTGGCTTTAAAAAATAGACACATGAGTGCTGCCAGCATCGCTGCAGAGGTTGAAGACGTGGGAGGTCAGCCTGTCAGTGCTCAGACCATACGCCGCACACTGCATCGACTCGGTCTGCATGGTCGTCATCCCAGAAGGAAGCTGACGCACAAGAAAGCCCGCAAACAGTTTGCTGAAGACAAGCAGTCCAAGAACATGGATTACTGGAATGCCCTGTGGTCTGACGAGACCAAGATAAACTTGTTTGGCTCAGATGGTGTCCAGCATGTGTGGCGGCGCCCTGGTGAGAAGTACCGAGACAACTGTATCTTGCCTACAGTCGAGCATGGTGGTGGTAGCATCATGGTCTTGGGCTGCATGAGTGTTGCTGGCACTGGGGAGCTGCAGTTCATTGAGGGAAACATGAATTCCAACATGTACTGTGACATTCTGAAACAGAGCATGATCCCCTCCCTTCGAAAACTGGGCCTCATGGCAGTTTTCCAACAGGATAACGACCCCAAACACAACCTCCAAGATGACAACTGCCTTGCTGAGGAAGCTGAAGGTAAAGGTGATGGACTAAACCCAATTGAGCACCTGTGGCGCATCCTCAAGTGGAAGGTGGAGGAGTTCAAGGTGTCTAACATCCACCAGCTCCGTGATGTCATCATGGAGGAGTGGAAGAGGATTCCAGTAGCGACCTGTGCAGCTCTGGTGAATTCCATGCCCAGGAGGGTTAAGGCAGTGCTGGATAATAATGGTGGTCACACAAAATATTGACACTTTGGGCACAATTTGGACATGTTCACTGTGGGGTGTACTCACTTATGTTGCAGCTATTTAGACATTAATGGCTGTGTGTTGAGTTATTTTCAGAAGACAGTAAATCTACACTGCTATACAAGTTGTACACTGACTACTCTAACTTATATCCAAGTTTCATGTCTATAGTGTTGTCCCATGAAAAGATATAATGAAATATTTGCAGAAATGTGAGGGGTGTACTCACTTTTGTGATACACTGTATATATACTGTATATATACAGTGTATCACAAAAGTGAGTACACCCCTCACATTTCTGCAGATATTTAAGTATATCTTTTCATGGGACAACACTGACAAAATGACACTTTGACACAATGAAAAGTAGTCTGTGTGCAGCTTATATAACAGTGTACATTTATTCCTCCCTCAAAATAACTCAGTATACAGCCATTAATGTCTAAACCACCGGCAACAAAAGTGAGTACACCCCTTAGGGAAAGTTCCTGAAGTGTCAATATTTTGTGTGGCCACCATTATTTCCCAGAACTGCCTTAACTCTCCTGGGCATGGAGTTTACCAGAGCTTCACAGGTTGCCACTGGAATGCTTTTCCACTCCTCCATGACGACATCACGGAGCTGGCGGATATTCGAGACTTTGCGCTCCTCCACCTTCCGCTTGAGGATGCCCCAAAGATGTTCTATTGGGTTTAGGTCTGGAGACATGCTTGGCCAGTCCATCACCTTTACCCTCAGCCTCTTCAATAAAGCAGTGGTCGTCTTAGAGGTGTGTTTGGGGTCATTATCATGCTGGAACACTGCCCTGCGACCCAGTTTCCGGAGGGAGGGGATCATGCTCTGCTTCAGTATTTCACAGTACATATTGGAGTTCATGTGTCCCTCAATGAAATGTAACTCCCCAACACCTGCTGCACTCATGCAGCCCCAGACCATGGCATTCCCACCACCATGCTTGACTGTAGGCATGACACACTTATCTTTGTACTCCTCACCTGATTGCCGCCACACATGCTTGAGACCATCTGAACCAAACAAATTAATCTTGGTCTCATCAGACCATAGGACATGGTTCCAGTAATCCATGTCCTTTGTTGACATGTCTTCAGCAAACTGTTTGAGGGCTTTCTTGTGTAGAGACTTCAGAAGAGGCTTCCTTCTGGGGTGACGGCCATGCAGACCGATTTGATGTAGTGTGCGGCGTATGGTCTGAGCACTGACAGGCTGACCCCCCACCTTTTCAGTCTCTGCAGCAATGCTGACAGCACTCCTGCGCCTAGCTTTCAAAGACAGCAGTTGGATGTGACGCTGAGCACGTGCACTCAGCTTCTTTGGACGACCGACGCGAGGTCTGTTCTGAGTGGACCCTGCTCTTTTAAAACGCTGGATGATCTTGGCCACTGTGCTGCAGCTCAGTTTCAGGGTGTTGGCCATCTTCATGTAGCCTTGGCCATCTTCATGTAGCGCAACAATTCGTCTTTTAAGATCCTCAGAGAGTTCTTTGCCATGAGGTGCCATGTTGGAACTTTCAGTGACCAGTATGAGAGAGTGTGAGAGCTGTACTACTAAATTGAACGCACCTGCTCCCTATGCACACCTGAGACCTAGTAACACTAACGAGTCACATGACATTTTGGAGGGAAAATGACAAGCAGGGCTCAATTTGGACATTTAGGGGTGTAGTCTCTTAGGGGTGTACTCACTTTTGTTGCCGGTGGTTTAGACATTAATGGCTGTATATTGAGTTATTTTGAGGGAAGAATAAATTTACACTGTTATATAAGCTGCACACAGACTACTTTTCATTGTGTCAAAGTGTCATTTTGTCAGTGTTGTCCCATGAAAAGATATACTTAAATATCTGCAGAAATGTGAGGGGTGTACTCACTTTTGTGATACACTGTATATATAAAATTTCATTATATATATCGAGTTTCGTTTTATATATATATCGATTTTTATTTGATATATATCGTTCTTTTATTCCATATATTACCTCGTCTAAGATGCTCGGCGCTGCGATTTCCCAAAATAGTAACGAACTGCTCCTCGTCGGTTCCGAACTTCTTCTCCCCTGCGTCGAGGAGGGCCTGAACGCAGACACAACACAGACGGTGTTTAATAAACCATCGCAGATCAAAAGCAGCAAGAACCGTCGACAGAATCCTCCTCCCGCGCACCTTGTGTGTCAATTCCATTGACGTACCTTAGCGTCCGCCGGTATGGTGGCCTCCTGTACGCCCTGCTGTCTGTTGGCCTGAAACCGAAGCAGAAAAGATAATCACACACACACACACCCCAACCAACGCGAAGACCGAGCGCCAGACCACCGAGGCTGCTTCAAATACCTGAATCAAAATGACCAGCATCTGCTCGAAGGCTCCAGCGGTGTCACCACACACATCCTGCTCCAGGCTCTTCCCGTACTCTGTACAGAACAAGGTTCAGGAGGTTCAGTACCTCCGACCTCCCACCCTCGGGCACAGCCAATCGCGCCAACTCCACCCGTAAGCCGACCTGACCCGAGACCCACAGTTGTGGAATATGATGACACTCACCCTGCTTGTAGAGCTTGTTGATCTCTTGGACCTCGTTGGTGGTTCGAGATGCCAGGATCTCGATCAGAATGTTCTCACTGGTGCCTACACCCTAAAGTAGATAAATAAATACGTGTGTGTGTGTGTATTGAAGACCACATATGGTTAGGTATTGGATTATTGGATTTACCCTGATAGCATAATTCAGGCACTCCACGTCGTACTTGGTAGGCGCGGACAACAGCGCCACGATCAGACCCTCCAACTTCCCCCCCAGCTCCGACATCAGATCGCTCACCAAATCCTAGAGATCCAGACAGAAGAGATCGTTTAGTCCTTTATACAAAAAGCACAAAGACGAGATTTTAAATTAAAATGTATAAATGTTTAAACTGTTGGAAGTTTGGGATTTTTAACCTGAAATACCAACAGTGACCTGTAGATGGCAACACCGCACTCGCCTATAATAACAAGCTATGGCGGTTTTAATACTGTACATACAGTATATAGCGCGTATAGTGCACTGTGTAGGGAACATAAATTTATATCTAAAATACAATCTAGTGCACTATGTAGTGAACATAAATCAATTGTCTAAAATACTATCTAGTGCACTGTGTAGGGAACATAAATCCGTGATCTGATATACAATCTAGTGCACTATGTAGGGAACTTAAATTCGTGATCTGATATACAATCTAGTGCACTATGTAGGGAACTTAAATTCGTGATCTGATATACAATCTAGTGCACTATGTAGGGAACTTAAATTCGTGATCTGATATACAATCTAGTGCACTATGTAGGGAACTTAAATTCGTGATCTGATATACAATCTAGTGCACTATGTAGGGAACTTAAATTCGTGATCTGATATACAATCTAGTGCACTATGTAGGGAACTTAAATTCGTGATCTGATATACAATCTAGTGCACTACGTAGGGAACATAAATTTATATCTAAAATACAATCTAGTGCACTATGTAGGGAACATAAATTCATATTTAAAATACTATCTAGTGCACTATGTAGGGAACATAAATCCGTGATCTAATACACAATCTAGTGCACTATGTAGGGAACATAAATCCGTGATCTGATATACAATCTAGTGCACTATGTAGGGAACATAAATCAATTGTCTAAAATACTATCTAGTGCACTATGTAGGGAACATAAATCAATTGTCTAAAATACTATCTAGTGCACTATGTAGGGAACATAAATCCATGATCTGATATACAATCTAGTGCACTATGTAGGGAACTTAAATTCGTGATCTGATATACAATCTAGTGCACTACGTAGGGAACATAAATTTATATCTAAAATACAATCTAGTGCACTATGTAGGGAACATAAATTCATATTTAAAATACTATCTAGTGCACTATGTAGGGAACATAAATCCGTGATCTGATATACAATCTAGTGCACTATGTAGGGAACATAAATCCGTGATCTGATATACAATCTAGTGCACTATGTAGGGAACATAAATCAATTGTCTAAAATACTATCTAGTGCACTATGTAGGGAACATAAATCAATTGTCTAAAATACTATCTAGTGCACTATGTAGGGAACATAAATCCGTGATCTGATATACAATCTAGTGCACTATGTAGGGAACATAAATCCGTGATCTGATATACAATCTAGTGCACTATGTAGGGAACATAAATTTATATCTAAAATACAATCTAGTGCACTATGTAGGGAACATAAGTCCGTGATCTAATATACAATCTAGTGCACTATGTAGGGAACATAAATCCGTGATCTGATATACAATCTAGTGCACTACGTAGGGAACATAAATTTATATCTAAAATACAATCTAGTGCACTATGTAGGGAACATAAATCCGTGATCTGATATACAATCTAGTGCACTATGTAGGGAACATAAATCCGTGATCTGATATACAATCTAGTGCACTATGTAGGGAACACAAATTTATATCTAAAATACAATCTAGTGCACTATGTAGGGAACATAAGTCCGTGATCTAATATACAATCTAGTGCACTATGTAGGGAACATAAATCCGTGATCTGATATACAATCTAGTGCACTACGTAGGGAACATAAATGTATATCTAAAATACAATCTAGTGCACTATGTAGGGAACATAAATCAATTGTCTAAAATACTATCTAGTGCACTATGTAGGGAACATAAATCCGTGATCTGATATACAATCTAGTGCACTATGTAGGGAACACAAATTTATATCTAAAATACAATCTAGTGCACTATGTAGGGAACATAAGTCCGTGATCTAATATACAATCTAGTGCACTATGTAGGGAACATAAATCCGTGATCTGATATACAATCTAGTGCACTATGTAGGGAACATAAATTTATATCTAAAATACAATCTAGTGCACTATGTAGGGAACATAAGTCCGTGATCTAATATACAATCTAGTGCACTATGTAGGGAACATAAATCCGTGATCTGATATACAATCTAGTGCACTATGTAGGGAACACAAATTTATATCTAAAATACAATCTAGTGCACTATGTAGGGAACATAAGTCCGTGATCTGATATACAATCTAGTGCACTATGTAGGGAACACAAATTTATATCTAAAATACAATCTAGTGCACTATGTAGGGAACATAAATCCGTGATCTGATATACAATCTAGTGCACTATGTAGGGAACACAAATTTATATCTAAAATACAATCTAGTGCACTATGTAGGGAACATAAATCCGTGATCTGATATACAATCTAGTGCACTATGTAGGGAACATAAATCTGTTATCTAAAATACAATCTAGTGCACTATGTAGGGAACATAAATCCGTGATCTAATATACAATCTAGTGCACTATGTAGGGAACATTAATGTGTTTGTGACGCGAACAGTTAGCTTAGTAGCTCAGTTAGCAGCTCCTAAAAGTTCTGTTATCACCCATAATCCTTTGGTGTGTACGAGAGTTTTTTTAGCTTTTTTTTTTAAATGTCTGGAATACGATCCCCCCAATATGTCGTCATGCGTTTCCCTCATCAATAGGGCAACAAGTGCCAATCTTTTGAATGCCATGGATGTCAATCAAAAGATCTACTGGTCTCCCAATAATAGAGCAAGAAGATGACGTTACCGTGCCACGCAGGGTCTTGTAGGCGGCCTTGATCTGCTGCCGTTGAGCGCTGCTGCGGGCCGTTAGAAGCTTCAGGATGGCCTCTTCATTGGTGCCTACGTGAACAATGTAAATAAACATTAACGTTCTGCACAGCCCTCAATTCAGCCAGAACATCAGCCGCTCCTCTGAGAGGGCTTCTCACGTTACTTGGATGTACAGTATTTCTGTGGAAATTTGTGCCCATACTGTAGGGCATTTGTATGGCTGGGCACCTATAAAAGCCTCAATTCATGTTCCGGTTCTTTCCAAAGCTGTTTAAACTAAACCGTTCATCATGTCTGCAATCGCGACCACTGCCGTCCATCCAAGACGCTAGATCAAGTAGCAGCACTTGTGTAACTAACCCAGTCCTTTCATGGCCTTGTGGAGAGCCTGGGCATCAGTGTTGGCGTTAAATCCACTCTGGGCCTTGATAGTTCCTCTTCCAGCCTGAGACGAAGAAAAAAACAGCAGTTCTAAACCAAACAAATCAAATGCATGTAACAATCCTTGAAAACGGATAAGTAAGATGTGCAGGACTGCAGGGATTCAATTACATTCAGTCCTAAGAGTGTCAGGTGGTATGAAAATATAAATAACTAAATATTAATAATACTTAATAAAAAAAACATTAAATATAAATAACAATTATAAATAACATTAAATATAAATAACACTAAATATTAATAATACTTAATAAAAAAAACATTAAATATAAATAACAATTATAAATAACATTAAATATAAATAACACTAAATATAAATAATATTAAATATAAATAACAATTATAAATAACACTAAATATAAATAACATTAAATATTAATAACACTAAATATAAATAACACTAAACATAAATAACACTGAATATAAATAACGTTAAATATAAATTAAATTAAATATAAATAACACTAAATATTAATATCAGTAAATATAAAACACTAAATATAAATAACATTAAATATAAATAACACTGAATATAAATAACACTAAATATTAATATCACTAAATATAAAACACTAAATATAAATAACATTAAATATAAATAACACTGAATATAAATAACATTAAATATAAAATAAATTAAATATAAATAACATTAAATATAAATAACACTAAATATTAATATCACTACATATAAAAACACTAAACATAATTAACACTAAATATAAATAACACTAAATATAAAAACACTAAATATAAATAACACTAAATATAAATAACATTAAATATAAATAACACTAAATATAAAAACACTAAATATAAATAACACTAAATATAAATAACACTAAATATAAATAACACTAAATATAATATCACTAAATATAAATAACACTACATATAAATAACACTAAATATAAATAACATTAAATATAAATAACACTAAATATAATAACACTAAATATAAAAACACTAAATATAAATAACACTAAATATAAATAACATTAAATATAAATAACACTAAATATTAATATCACTAAATATAAAACACTAAATATAAATAAAATTAAATATAAATAACATTAAATATAAATAACACTAAATATAAAAACACTAAATATAAATAACACTAAATATAAAAACACTAAATATAAATATCACAAAATATAAATAACACTAAATATAAATAACACGAAATATAATTCTTAAAATAAATAAATAAAGCTCAATATTAAATGGGCCGTTCACGAACAAACAAGTTAGGTCAACCCTTCGAATCTGCTTGCGCGGTTTAAAGATCCGTATCCAAACAATGGCCGTTCTGTTTGAACAAGGCATGATGGGTAAAAGAGATTGGACACCAATTCAGTTCGGACCAACCAATATGAGCAAGTAGATGTTGATGTACAAATACTTCATTGTTCTGATCTGATCCTTGACTGCACTACAGGGCAAAAATACGTGGACACCCGTTCCAACTCAGTCTGCCTGTGGTCACTGATATGGAGCTTTCGGCATTCATTCAAGTACTCTGTCAAAGTGATGGCCTGGCTCACAGTCAGGGTTCCAATTTGGCCCAAAAACGACTGTTGGTGATTTCATTTCATCGACCGTATACACCTGTTAGCAATGGGTGTGTCCGCGATGTGTACATACTTCCGGACAATCCAGTACTACGGTTTGCTGAATGATTCTATCTCTGCAAACAACCGCACCCATGGACGATAATAATGATAATGATGGTGAAGTGGCTCTACCAGACGGAGGCGAGACTCCGAAAAAGAGGTCAAACCTGCTCGCTGAGGAATGCTGCCCACACCTAAGGGTGGAAACCTCAGCTCAACTGAGAGAGAAAAAGTGTCATGGGTGTAATGCCATAGTCATAACTTCTCGTAACCTGGGTTTTGCTGGCTGGTGAGCGAATGGAACCGACTATGGTGACGGGGGTAATGCCAACTAAGCTGCTATGAATGGATTCAATGGCTAAAAAGCAAACAAAGTGCGAGCACCCATTGATAGTTGTCCTGGGATCTGCAGGTGTACTGTCAGACTGTTCATTTAGACCGTCATGACGGACGAGAGACGGGGTCTTACAGAGAGCCGCACCGCGTACGGCCAGCCAGGTAAATGTGATTAATAAAGGAATGAAAACATCAGTTTGGACTCACCATTGTTTCGGGATCTGCTCAAATCCAACGCTGTGAATGAAAGAGAAAACATATTCGCAAGTCTGTCAATAATCAGGTGTCCAGATTTATTTGAAAAACGTGTCCCAGAATAAAACGTGAAGTGTTAACAGTACTCACCGATAAGCTTTAGGCACTTGGAACACGACTGCACCCGTAGGAGGAGGAAGAATGAGAGTGAAGCTGGAAGAGCCGCAACCACGACTTTAAACTGCACCTGTCATCGAGGCCACGCCCAGCCCACGCCGAGGGCCGCTCAGAACTATGGGTAATGTAGTTCGTCAAAAAAAGACCTGGAATGCCGATTCATCTGGCCACGAGGCACGTTCCCGCTGTGTGACGGTCCATCCTGGATGCCTCCGAGCCCGGAGAAGTCGACGCCGCTTCTGGACATGATTAACAGTAAAGTTTTAAGTATCACTTGTGCAGTAGCTCTGTATTGTAGAGCTTAATAAAGGTATGATAAACTAATCCCTCACCTGTGTGGTTATATCAGCTAGTGTTGAGCGGAGGTTCTTGATGCGGCGCCGTCTGAGGGATGGAAGATCACGAGCGTTCAGGTTAAGCTCGCATCCTTGGCCTGTACGCACTGAAATTCCTCCTGATTCCTTAAACGGTCTAATAAATAATAAATATATATAACATTAAATATAAATAATATTAAATATAACATAAAATATAAATAATGTTAAATATGAATAATATTAAAAATAAATAACACTAAATATAAATAACATTAAATATAAGTAACATTAAATATTAATAACACAATATAAATAACACTAAATATAAATAATATTAAATATAAATAATATTAAATATAACATTAAATATAAATAATATTAAATATAAATAACACTAAATATAAATAACATTAAATATAAGTAACATTAAATATTAATAACACTAAAAATAAATAATATTAAATATAAATAACATTAAATATAAGTAACATTAAATATTAATAACACTAAAAATAAATAATATTAAATATAAATAATATTAAATATAAATAACATTAAATATTAATAACACTAAATATTAATATTAAATATAAATAATATTAAATATAAATAACATTAAGTATAAATAACACTAAATATTAATAATATTAAATATAAATAACATTAAGTATAAATAACACTAAATATTAATAACACTAAATATTAATAATATTAAATATAAATAACATTAAATATAAATAACACTAAATATTAATAATATTAAATATAAAAAACATTAAATATAAATAACACTAAATATTAATAACACTAAATATTAACAACACTAATCATGTGGTTATATCAGATATTGTTGAGGTTAATAAAGTTTAACTAAGGTAATGAAAGGTCTTTGTTTACATCCTAGCATTTAGCTTCTGTCATAAACAGGTTAGCTTAGCTTGTGCACCTCATTCACTACTAGACGAAGCGATCTAATGGTTTAGAGTGACTGGAACCGTCTAAACGGTTGATTGGTTGCTACCACGTCAATCACGCATTCGGCGGTTTTGATTGGTTCGGGGGCGGGACTTAGAACGAGCATGTGAGTGAAAGACGGGAGACGGACGAGACGAGCTAATTAATTAGCATTAGCTCGAGGGAGGAACAGAGTAAATACGGTTCATCACAAAAATAAACAGTTAGCCCCTTTAATCCTATCATTTCAGGTTGGAAGTTTAGTAAAAGCTTGTGAACATTATATATTTTCTCTGAAAGTAGTTTTATTACCACACACCGTGTTTGTCAACTGTATCCTGTCAAAGTGACTGCTTAATTGTGCTAAGCTAAAACCAAAAAGCCCCAAAAACAAACCTTTAATTATTTGCAAAAATAATGCAATTCATGCCCCTTTCTAATAACCGATAACCAACGGTGTGGCCCTCGAGGTGACTAGAAAGCTGTGTTGCGCTTATTGCCCTGTGTTCACACCAGAAGCATCAGAAAAAGTTGGGACAGTATGGAAAATGCAAATAAAAACGCAGTGTTCCTTACAGTTACTTTGACTTTTATTCCATTGCCGACAGGAAGAACCTGAGGTATTTCAGGTTTTGAAATATATAATGATATGATTCCAAATGATGTGAGTCTCTGATGAGTAAAGATTATCAGAGGATCCAGTTTGTCCACAAATGTGTGAAAAAAATGATTGAAATGTGTAAAAACAATGAACCTCAAAGAAAGAGAAGATGGAAGGGATTTGTATATTCTGTATTTCTCCCTCTACAGAATATCATTGAACCATTCAAGGAATCAGGAGGAATTTCAGTGCGTAAAGACCAAGGACACAAGCTTAATCTGAACGCTCGTGATCTTCCATCCCTCAGACGGCGCCGCATCAAAAACCACCGCTCAACACTAGCTGATATAATCACATGGGTGAGGGATTAGTTTATCAAACCTTTATCAAGCTCTACAGTACAGAGTTACTGCACAAATGATACTTAAAACTTTACTGTGCAAAAAAGAAGCCTTTTGTTAACCATGTCCAGAAGCGGCGTCGACTTCTCTGGGCTCGGAGGCATCTAGGATGGACCATCACACAGTGAACCAAAGACGAAAAGGACCATCCAGACCTGTTATCAGCAACAAGTCCAAAAGCCAGGGTGTGTTATGGTATGGAATCGGGCGGTGTCGGTGCCCTTGGCGAAGATAATTTACACTCCTGTGATGAATTGGTATCCTCGGTGCCAGAACGTCTTTTAAGTGTGGTGAAAAGGAACGGCAACATTACAGAGTGGTAACTGCTTTACTGTCCCAACTTTTATTGGAATGTGTTGCAGGCCTGAAATGCAGGAATAGATGTTTATCAATAAATGAAATGAAGTTGAGCAGATAAAAGATGAAATATCTCAGGTTCATCCTGTCTGCAATGAAAACAAAGTCAATGTAAGGAACATTTTCCATTCTGTCCCAACTTTTTCTGATTTGGGGTTGTATAATTAATACTATTAATATATGCATGTGAGAGAAGAGGGAGGAGCGGGCATTTCAACCTCTGGCATGGATCCGAAGCTCACAAGTGGTATAAGGTTACATTAAGAGGGATCCGTTTGACCGGCCTCAGCTTAGGTTTCCTCGCCGTTGCGCCACAGGTATCACTTGACGTTCCGGCGTCACCCAGAGCTCGCAGAACGACACATTTGGAACGTAAATCTATATATTTATTGAAGTATTTCCAGACCGTAGGCTTAGATTCCGCGTGGCCGAGCAGCGGATGCGCGGTCGGGCGTGATGGGTCATGAACTGAGCCATGCCGACGCTGTGGAAGCGGATCGTGTTCTCTCTAGGCTCGCTATTGAGCGTGGGCTCGGCGGCGCTGCTGGTCGTGGCCCTCTCCACGGAGCGCTGGATCACCGCCACCCTCCTGTGCCAGACAGGAGCTGATCTGGTCAACGCGTCCCAACCGGAGCTCTCGCAGTTCACCGGGGACGTCTACTACGGACTCTTCCGGGGAGGGAAGACTCGGAGGTGCGGCCTCGGCAGCCGGCGGTCCAACGTCTACGGTGAGGATCTACGTGTCTGCGTGACTTACCTGTCTGGCCAAAAGAATATGGACATCACAGATAAATCTTTGCAAAGATCCACATAGACACTCAAAGATTTGGTGGACGCGAAGGCGTCTAGAGTTTTGGAATGGAAAGTCCGACAAGTTTAAGCCCAGGTGTCCACATACTTTTGGCCATATCTAAAACAATCTTTTTTTATAATTGGAAAACAGGGCGAATTACCTAGTGGTATCTCTTCTCCATTGCTCCTGACCTCTAACCTGCTTGAGGAGGGTCAGTATTGCATACGTAGAGTCACGCACTGCTCTCCGTTATTCACCGTCTCTGTGCAGCGCCTCGAGCAGCCAGCAGAGGCCGCAATTGCAGCAGACATCCAATCACAAAATACAGTTCTACAATTACTGACTGTAGTCCGTCTGTTTCTCTGCATACCCGCTTTGATGCTGTTCTTCAATGGTCAGGACCCCCCACAGGACCACCACCCCAACGAACATCAACTGAGCAACATTGGTGCCCAGCCATGGAACAAATGCTTTATTGTACAGTACTACCGAATGGGCACCGAGCCGTCGTCGGGTGTCCGAATACTTCTGGCCGTATAGTCGTAATGTGGTCTTGTCTGCGCACCAGAATTGGCACGACACTCGTATTGTTATCCCAGCATGGGACCAGCACTGAGACAAGCGCACCTCCCAATGCTACAGCTAGGCTGTTCCGGCCACCCCCCACCCTCCCTCAGACATTGGCCAGTTCCCATTCGCCCATCGAACCCTGGCCGCCCCTCGTGGAGGCTTTACGTTCCACCTTGTAAACCACAGTAGGACCGGATTTAATTAACGTAGAGTATATTCCGTTCCCAGTCTTTCCGAGGCTGATAAGGACGATCAACGGCGGCCTTCACATGACCGTCATCTTCTTCCTGTTCATCGCCATTGGCTTCGCACTGGTGAGCCTGGCGTTCTGTATCTACAACGCCAGGAAGGTGCCGTACCAGTCCATTATGGGTCCTCTAGGGGTGTATCTGTGGAACTTCATAGCGGGTAAGTTAGAAGGAAGGTTTGAAGGTTACGTTTTCCATTGGTGCCAGTTGGTGTCATTGACGTCCACTGGGATCTCTGACCCCCTCCTTCCCTCCCAGCCCTGTTCTGCTGTCTGGGTTTCGCCTGCTTCGTCTCGGCGGTCCGCTGCCATCGGCTGACGGAGCGCGTGGCTAACTTCCGCGAGAACGTCTTCAGCTTCGTGGTCCTGGAGGAGAGCCTGGGATTCTCCTTCTGGCTCTGCGTGGCCAGCGCCGTCTCGCACGGGACCAACATCCTGGTGGTGGCCTCGAGCCGGATCCACCTGCCGAAGATACAGACCAAGAAGCCGGACGTACCTACGGTGACGGGGGAGGATCTACTCTACTGAAGTGAAGTGGACTGGTGTATGGAGAAGAATCGAGAGGAGCTTAATGGTACTTGGTTAGTGAATCGCAGCGAGTCGAATTCCTGGGCTGTGAATCGGTTCTTAGGAGTCGATTATAAACTGACAAACGAGTCACCTGACCGTCTTAAAGTAAACATATTTAGTTTATTAGCTAAATAAGCTAAATAAAGCTAAACGAGCGAGTTAAAGAAGCTAATAAATTGGTCAGGTACAAACAAAAAGTAAACGCGTTTGTTTATTAGCTAAATAAAGCTAAATAAGCAAATAAAAGAAGCTAATAAATCGGTCAGGTACAGACAAATAGTAAACGTGTTTTGTTTGCCAGCTAAATACGCTAAATAAAGCTAAATAAGCGAATATAATAAGCTAATAAATCGATTAGGTAGACAAAAAGTGAACGTGTTTTGTTTATTAGCTAAATGAGCTAAATAAGCGAATTAAAGAAGCTAATAAATCGATCAGGTACAGACAAAAAGTAACCGTGTTTGTTTATTAGCTAAATGAGCTAAATAAAGCTAAATAAGCGAATATAATAAGCTAATAAATTGATGAGGTACAGACAAAAAGTAAACGTTTGTTAATTAGCTAAATATGTTAAATAAAGCTAAATAAGCAAATAAAAGAAGCTAATAAATCGGTCAGGTACAGACAAATAGTAAACGTGTTTTGTTTGCTAGCTAAATACGCTAAATAAGCGAATATAATAAGCTAATAAATCGATTAGGTATAGACAAAAAGTAACCGTGTTTGTTTATTAGCTAAATGAGCTAAATAAAGCTAAATAAGCGAATATAATAAGCTAATAAATTGATGAGGTACAGACAATAAGTAAACGTGTTTGTTAATTAGCTAAATATGCTAAATAAAGCTAAATAAGTAAATAAAAGAAGCTAATAAATCGGTCAGGTACAGACAAATAGTAAACGTGTTTTGTTTGCCAGCTAAATAAAGCTAAATAAGCGAATATAATAAGCTAATAAATCGATTAGGTAGACAAAAAGTGAACGTGTTTTGTTTGCTAGCTAAATACGCTAAATAAAGCTAAATAAGCGAATATAATAAGCTAATAAATCGATTAGGTATAGACAAAAAGTGAACGTGTTTTGTTTATTAGCTAAATGAGCTAAATGAGCTAAATGAGCTAAATAAAGCTAAATAAGCGAATTAAAGAAGCTAATAAATCGATCAGGTACAGACAAAAAGTAAACGTGTTTGTTAATTAGCTAAATATGTTAAATAAAGCTAAATAAGTAAATAAAAGAAGCTAATAAATCGGTCAGGTACAGACAAAAAGTGAACGTGTTTTGTTTGCTAGCTAAATAAGCTAAATAAGAGAATAAATGAAGCTAATAAATTGATGAGGTACAAATAAAAAGTAAACGTGTTTTGCTTACTAGCTAAATGAGCTAAAGAAAAGCTAAATAAGTAAATAAAATAAGCTAATAAATGGTCAGGTACAGACAATAAACGTGTCAGCAATGGGTTATTTATTTATTATGAGTTAAATTTATAAATAATATGTTTAAATGAAACATTATTAACTTAAATCTGCGTTTATACGAACTTTTTTCGTTTGGTTCTTTCTATCGAATTAAAAGATTCACATGAGATTCGACTCCTTGGATTAGGAGTCAACTCCGCATATTTCGATGAACAAACGTCTCTGTTTCCAGGGCTGTGAATCGGCTCTTAGGAGTCGATTATAAACTGACAGACGATTCATCTGACCGTTTTATTCGGTCTTAGAGTAAACGTGTTTTGTTTACTAGCTTAATGAGCTAAATAAGCTAAACAAGTGAATAAAAGAAGCTGATAACTTTATAGATAATATGTTGAAATGATACATTATTAACTTAAATGTTCGTTTATACGTTGAATCAAAAGATTCATATTAGATTCGACTCTTAAGATTACGAGTCAACTCCGCATATTGCAATGAACTAACGTTTCTGTTTACACCAAACACGTAATAAAATAAAACGTGTTGATTTTATAAATTAAAAAATGAAAATTTATAACTTCTGCTTCTCTTGTTTTACTACATACATTTGTTTTTCAACGTATGAATCCAGCACTTAAGAGTCGACTCATATGAATACGACTCAGTCTTACTAGCTAAATGAGCTAAATAAAGCTAAACAAGCGAATAAAAGAAGCTTATAAATTGGCAAGTACATACAATAAACGTGCAAGATTTCATAGCTTGAGTCAAATTCATAGATAATATGTTTAAATTATACATTATTAACTTACATTTCTTTAGTTTGGTTCTTTCTATTGAATCAAAAGATTTACATGAGATTCGACTCTTTGGATTAGGAGTCAACTCCGCATATTTCAATGAACAAACGTCTCTGTTTACACCAAACACTTAATAAAATAAAATGTGTTAAATTTATAAGTAAAAAAATGAGAATTTATATGAGAACTTCTGCTTCTCTTGTTTTACTATATTAATTTTTTTTTTTTCCAATATATCAATCCAGCACTTAAAGAGTCACTCATATGAATACGACTCCTATCCACAAAGCTTCGTTTTGCTCAGCTTTGCCGACAGGACAACGTAAGTGGGTCGTTTTCTTTATTTAAATAAACACACACATAAACACCATAAGACAGAGAGAAGTAACTTGTTTAGAAAGTTTAGGGATAAGAAATGACCTGAATCTTACAGGTGAAAGACGCTTATTTTAGGACCAGAGACTGAACGTCGGAGTCGATTCCGGAGTCATATGTCTTTTCACAAAAAGCATCAGTTAAAGATGACGGAGTTTTACCTAAAGATAATAAAACAACAACAGAAATATATAAATTCATGAACTACAAGTTAAAAATAAAGATAAAGTTTAGTTTTTAAGGCATCTATGGTTTGCAGGTACGTATTTGGGGTTAGTGAACCGCAGCGAGCCGAATTCCAGGGCTGTGAATCGGCTCTTAGGAGCCGATTATAAACTGACAAACGAGTCATCTGACCGTTTTTATTCGGTCTTAGAGTAAACGTGTTTGTTTACTAGCTAAATGAGCTAAATAAGCTAAACAAGCGAATAAAATAAGCTGATAAATTCATAGATATGTTTAAATGATACATTATTAACTTAAATTTGCGTTTATACGAACTTTTTTCGTTTGGTTCGTTTTAGCGAATCATTTGATTCACATTAGATTCGACTCCTAAGATTAGGAGTCAACTCCGCATATTTCAATAAACAAACGTCTCTGTTTACACCAAACACGAACTGTAACTCTAGTAACTGTAGTAAAATAATAAAAAATGGTTGTTTAAAGAACCTCTAAAAATATCCTAAAATTATAGTTTTACTTTATGCAAAATTATTTTCTGCAAAAGGGAAAAAGCATGTGTCAGTTTTACTGTATCGCATTGCCAACGATTCAATTCATCGTATCGACTCCCAAACCAAATTCTAGATCTGCTATTGATAAACCTAAAAAGAAGTACTGATGTGGAATATGCTCTTTTTTTCTTTTACATCAGGGGTCTAAAAATAAATAGTGTTTATTGAATTTCCCTTCAAGTCAAGTGTTTAAACATTTTCTGAAAAGAATCGGTTCGGTACTTAGAATCGGTTCAATGAGTTGACTCGATTAGTCAAAATGTAATTTGACTACCAAAGGTTTGGAGTCGAACAGCAGGATGAATATCGAATGCTTTTGATTTGTCCTATATACACATACAGACGTGCAGATGAATAAGATTACTGTATTAAAGGCAGCAGAAGGTCAAGGAGGATCTCAGTGACGGCCACAAGGGGGCGCTGTCACACAACCAGACTAACACTGAGCTGGGACGTTATTATCCTGCGCCTTCTTGAAAGCTGTAGAGACATCTCCAGATGTTATGAAGTCGTCGATGTTGGGTGTGGCGATGGAAAGAAGGTCTTGTGAGACGTCCTGAAGGATTGTAGATGGGATAGGACATCAGTGTTGAGTGGGAGAGTGGAAAGCAGATCAGGGCGTGGCAAGGAAGTTGGGAAGTGGAGATTTTGGTGAGAAGGAAGACGGTATATGTAGGGTTGGAAACGAGGTGTTGGAAGACGAAGGAAAATGGACACAAAGTGATGGTCGGAGAGGTGAAGTGGGGTGACATTCAAATAAAAAAGTTCAAAAGAAATAAACAAAGAACAAAGAAAGAAGGACAAAGAGAGAGACAATAAACACCAGCAAGAAATAGTAACAAAAACAAACGCAACAAAAACAGGTACAGAAATAAAAAAGAGCAAAAGACAAAACAGAAATAAGAATTTAAAGACAAAAAAGAAAAAAAAGGCCCCAAAACACACAGACTAAACAGAAAAAAAACTCCAGAAACGATAAACAAAACTCCAAATACAAATAAAGAAAAAGACAAAATAAATAAATCTAAAAGGAAAATAAAAGCAGAAAAAAAAAAAAAAGAAAAGATAAAAAGCATAGCCAAAACAAAGTAAGGCAGGAAGGAAGGAAGCAACTAATAGAAAGAGACAAACAAATAAAAGGGAAAAAAATAATAAAAATGTGAAGAGATTTAAAAAATTAAAATTTATGAAGAAAAACTATGGAAAGAGACGAAAAATACAGAACAAAGAAACAAAAAAGCAACAAAATAGAAATAAAAAAATTCTACATTGAGAAGTTCAAACAGAAAGTTTATAAGAAAGAAAAGTAAACAAAAATCAAAGGAAAGAAAGAGACAAAAACAATAACAGGAAAACAAAAATAAAAACAGACGAAAAAGGCTCCACACAAACTAAACAGAATAAAGCAGACAAAAACAATAAACAAGACTCACTAGCAAGGAAAAAATAAAAACATAATAAAGCCCCCCCCCAAAACACACAGACTAAAAAAGCGGAAAAAAAAATTAAAGAAAATTTATTAACAAAAATAATGGTGGAAATGATGGAAAGAGAAAAAAGTAACAAAAATTAAAACAATGAGAACTTCAAATGAAAAGTTCAAAAGAAAAAGTAAAAACAATAACAGAAAAAAAGGCTCCAAAAACACACACAGACTAGACAGAAAAAAGAGACAGGAACGATAAACAAGACGCCAAATACAAACACAGAAAAAGACCAAATAATACTACAATTTTTTTGATATTACATTTAAAAAATTCAAAATAAAAACAGATAAAAAGAACAAAAAAGCAGAAAGAGAAAAAAAAGAAATGCAGAAAAAAAGAAAGCAACAAATAGAGGGAGCAAGAGAAACAAATAAAGGGGAAAATCCAAAAGAAAAAAAGAAAACATGGAGTAAGAAAAAAAAATTAAGAGAAACTTTATGAAGAAAAATAATGGTGGAAAGAGAAAAAGAAATACAGAGGAAGTAAAAACAAAGACAATAATGTAAACAATGAGAAGTTCAAATGAAAAGTTCAAAAGAAAGAAACAAAAACAACAGAAAAACAAAAATTCAGAAAAAAAAACTAAGAGACAGAAACAAGTCCAAATACAAACATAGACAAAACTAAATAAATACAATTAAAAAGAAGAAAAGAAACAGAAAATATGAAAAAAACAAAGTAAAAAAGCAGAACGTTTAAAAAAAAAAGAAAAAAAAAAGCATAGCATAGCAAAAAAACAAACAAACAAATGCAGGAAAGAAGAAAGCAACAAATAGAGGGAAAGACAGAAACAAATAAAAAAGAAAAAAAATACAGAAAAAATACATTAAGAGAAACAAAGAAAAACAATTAAGGAAATTTTATAAAGAAAAAAATTATGGAAATGGAAAGAAAAAAAAACATTTAAAAAAAAGAAAAGAAAGAAAATGAAAAAACAGAACAAAGAAAAAAGCAGAAAGATAAGAAAAAGAAAATTCAGAAAAAAATAAACAAATTTAAGAGAAATGAAGTAAGAAAAAAATAAGGAAAATTTATGAAAAAAGAGAAACAAGAGAAAAAACAAAATAAATAATTTTTTTTTTTTTAAAGAGAAAAAAACCCCAGAAAGATGAGAAAAAGAAAATCCATAAGAAAAAAATTAAGAAAAAAATGATGTAAAAGAAAACTGAAGCAGAAGTCTTTATTTAAACCATCGCAGCATTTAAAATAAACCTGGAAAACATGACACTTTTATTCTTCAGACACACACAGACGTGGGTTTGTGAATAATAGTCGTGTTTATTATGACACTAATGCAGACGGCGGGTAAAAAGGTCGTCACTCGTCACAGAACAGCGGGCACAGATCATAAGAAACCACAAACAAACAAAAATCAATAAGTCTTAAATAGGGCAAAAATAAAGAAGTTCACCGTAGAACCTGAACAACTGAAAGACATTCTAGAAGATTCTCACGGAACTGCATTAGCGCCAGTAATTCTATTTATTCTGAGTATTTATTTAGCCTAGCCAATCCGCTGCTGGGGACCCCGGTGGCGTCCAGGGAGGGCGTATATTCGCCTGAGGGGTCTTACCAACCCCTTCTCATCCTCCCGTACATCGGTGGATTGGCGCTTGAGGGTATGTAGAGCCACGCCTACACTTCCTGCATAACCCCGCCCCCTTAGTCCGGTCTTTCCCACCCAGCAGACTGGAAGCCAATTGTGCCTGCTAGGGGGCGCCCAGCCGAACCCGGGTGCTCAGAATCTCGTCGCTGCTGCTCTTATTAACCTTCCTCGACGTGGACGCTGAGGGGAAATCTGGAATAGTAATCAGAGGGTTGCCGGTTCAAGCCCCACCACTGCCAAGCAGACACTTCTATTCACAGAGTTTACTGTCTAAGCAATTTCAGTAGGAACCTGGCAGTGGTGGGGCTCGAACCAGCAACCTTTTGATTACTAGTCCAGTACCTTAACCACTAGGATACAACCACTGTTAGGCCCCTGACTCTCAGTTGCTCAAATTGTATTCGGTCATAGGTGATAGGTCCCAGGTCTAATGGGGAACACTGGACGCTAGGAAGGGCAGCAATTTGTCACAGGGCTTTGAGCAACAACCCAACAGACCCGGCTGTGTCCCAAATCACACCCTAGTGTACTGAACTTCAGATCTTCGAATCGTTTATTGATGAAACAGAATTCAAGATGCCAGCAAAAACGCCAAAGAGAAGGTCAATAAGAGCGCCGATAAAACTGATGTCAACGTTTTATACGCCCTCCAGTCCTAAAGAGGGCGAAAACAGTTCAAAACAGGCAGTTTGTAACAACGTGGGAGAAAAAGAACGTAACAACCCTCCAAAAACAGCAAACAAACAAAACAAAACAAAAGAAGTTTTTTATTAGCTTATCAAAGTCAAATTGTCCATTTAGGTTTAGTTCTTCCACGGCCGTACCGTCACTTCAGCTTTCAATACTGTCGAAGCTTTTACGAAAAACGAATAAATAATAATACAAAAAAATACCAAACAAAAATCACTAGAACTTATTTTGAAATGAGCTGTATGCAAAATAAAAAAAATAAAAACAAAAACCCAAAAAATAAAAACAAAAAAAAACAAAAAAAAAAAAAATAAAAATAAAAAAAAAAAAAAAAACTTAAAAAAACAAAAAGAAAAAACAAACTAAATAAAACAAAAAGAAAAACTAACAAAACAACAAAAAACCCCACAAAAACCACAAAAACAAAATAAAACAAAAAACAAACGAGAAAAACAAAAAACAAACTACAAATCTAGAACAAAAAGCAAAAAATAAATAAATAAAAAATTGTAAAAATTAAAAACAAAATAAAAACTACAACAAAAAAACCACCAAAAAAAACTAAAACAAAAAACTACATAAAAACTCAAACAAAACCAAAAAAAACAAAAACACAAAATAAAAACTTAAAAAAAAAAACTAAAAAAAAAAATAAACCCCATAAAAACCACCAAAACAAAATAAAACAAAAAACAAACGAGAAAACAAACAAAAAACAAACTAAAAATCTAGAACAAAAAGAAAAAAGAAAAGAAAAAAATTGTAAAAAAACAAAAAACAAAATAAAAACTACAACAAAAAAAATAATAATAATAATAAAAAAAAAAAAAAAAAAAAAAACTAACAAAACAAAAAAAAAAACTAAAAAAAAACCTAAAAAAAACCTAAAAAAAAAAAAAAAAAAAAAAAACCTTTGTTTTTTCGTTATTTTTTTTTTTAAACACCTAAAAAGCAAAAATACCCCTGAGATTTGTAAATTCAAAATAATAATAAAAACACGAGACTTGTCAGAAGGCACGAAAAAAAGAGACGCAGACATTCGGCTCCGTCCCGATCCATTTACATCCACAGAAGGTTTAACACGACACACTGGCAGGCAGGAACGAGCAGAAACAACAGAAGTCCAGGATTATTACTAATATAATAATAATTATTGTTAGTTTTTAACAAGGCAGTGATCTAAAGTTCGGGGCTGCACACGCCCACATTCAGGGTCACTCGGCGAATCCGCGCCCCGAATTTAAGGCCGAGTCAAGTATGAGACCGTATCCGCCCGGCGAACACTCGATTCGTCCGCCCGTTTCCGAGCTACGCCTACTACGTGTGTTAGGGTGACCGTGTACGTCCATTACTGCCAGGCTGACGCTGTTGGGTTGGGCCCTTGAGCAAGGCCCTTAAACCTCAACTGCTTGGACTGTATAAAATGTACACACCCTGTTACAATGACAGTTTTTTGGGGTGTGGGTGGGTTGGGGGAATCTTCTCTTGACTCGCCGATGTTCGCCCACTCTTCCTTGCAAATCTGCCCAATTGGGAGGGCGCCTCCCGGGCACCGCCCACCTCTGGGTCACCCTGCAGATTTTTAACTGAGCATTGAAGGATCCAGGATTTACGAATGGGCCGTTCCAAACCGTGTTTTGTTGACTTTGAGGTATGCTTCGGGTTGCTGACGGGCTAAAAGCTGACCGATGAAATTCCTCGTCGTCTTCAGCCTGAAGGTTTTCCCGCCAAAACGGACTGATCGGAATTCCCTTCACCTTGACTAAAGCCTCAGTTCTGGCTGAGGGAAAAACAAACCCATGGGGTAATGCTGCCACCACCATGCTTCACTGTGGGTGTGGTGTTCGTTTGGTGACCGTCCACTCGATATGCTTTGATGCTTTCTAATCTCTGATCTGAGAGTCCGACTAGGAGAGTCGGGCTACTAAAGGCTACTGTTTAACTTGAGCTTGAACGTGATTGGTTTATTCTGAACACAGCCACACCCCCAATTATAAGAGGGTGCACAACCATATTGTTCTACTTTTTTTTTTTTATTACAGATCACATTAAAAATGAAAATCGATCAGAAACGATTCAGCTGGGTCTGATGACGTGACATCACAAAATCCTGCCATCGTAACCGGGACGTCTAGACGTCTAGACCTTATATAGACCTATCGTGTAAAGCCGACGACGCCCTGCAATGGGGAAGTGCCCCCGCCGGTCTAAATGAGCTCTATTGTAGGCGTAGCTCAAGAACGGGCTCGAATACAAACGAGGTGTTCCTAATAAAGTGCTCGCTGGGCGTACGACGATTTTGATTTATTTGGCGCATCGTATATACCCACGTATATTCATAAACATTCTAAGGAACTGTCCGAATATTATATTAAGACCTTTCGTCCCTCCCTCCGAAGGTTATTATGCACAATATCTAAACGTATCTTACATTAATATACACGGCCGACGGTCCGGTCCGGTCCGGATACATCCAAGCGTTCGACGTAATACCTTTGGTTTGCGGGGGGCGAGAGACGGACGGACGTAGCGTCGAGGAGAAAGAGGTTCAAGTCTCGAGCTGATTGCGCAACACTGATATATTAAAAAGGAGGACGGATGGACGCTTCAAGTTTCAGCGCGACGACTCGATCAGAGCCGCCCGATTGGCCGAGCCGAGCCGATCCTCCCCTGAGGGGGGGGGCGGAGCCCCGACTAGCAGCCGGGTGCCCAACCCCGTCCGGCACCCCGAATTCTTCTCACCCCTGGCGCGCGCATCCCCCGCCTTTCACTCGCTGTCGGTGTCCAGCTCGGTGTCGGACCACTCGACGGGCGCCAGGCGTCCGGTCTGCTGCGCGTACTCGGCGACGGCCCGGTAACAGAAGTAGTACTGGTCCCAGGTCTGGATGCTGAAGGCGCGCTGGGTGCGCATGCGCCGCACCGTCTGCTGGACGTCCACCGCCCCGACGTCCTCCAGGCGCGACAGGCAGATGTCCAGCGTGCAGAAGGTACCTGCGGAGGGGAGTGCCACGTCTTATTACGATCCTCTCTACTTAGGCCGCCTAGGTAGGGAGTGCGCAGCAAGGCGGCTCACTAGGTTCTCGGACGGTCCCAAAGTTTGCCGGCCAATTTGTCCATTATTTTGGGGGCTAAACAATAACGGTTCAGACGTTTAAGCCACACCCACTCCCACGTCCTCTGTGACTGTTTAGTCATATCCAACTCCCCGCTTGTATCACCTAAAACACGCCCACTTCTAGTCTTTTAACCAATCGAGACGAGTCAGGCACTGCTCTCCGTTATTCGTTTTTCTCAGTGCTGGCGTCAAAACCGGCCAGCAGAGGGCGCATTCGCTCCCGTTAGTCAGAAGGTCACTGGTTTAAGTCCCATACCTGCCATGTTAAGCCACTGAGTGAGACCCTTAACTTCATTTATGCAAATATAGCAGGACTCATACAGTCGATACACGTATCATATTATATACGGGCCATCCGGCCCGAACCTACCCGTTCTTCCGATCCCGGCGCTGCAGTGCACGACTATAGGAGGGCCCCCGGCGGGCCCCGTCCACTCCGGGTACGACGTCCGGAGCGCCAGGTCCTGCCTCTGCTTCACCTCGGCCCGGAAATCCAGCATCGCCGAGGCCGACTTGGGGACGCCGAAATCCGGCCAGCTCATGTACAGGTAGTGCGACACCTCTCTGCACTCGCCGGTCTGACGGACGCAAAACAAGAGCGACGATGGCATCAGTCCAGGCACTAAAATACCTAAAGCAGTGCTTCTCCAATAGCGCTTCTTTTCTGACCAAAAGAACTCTGGTTCTTGAACCGGTTCCGTTCTGGTTTCTTAGAACCTTGGTGCTTTTCAAAAAACCGGCCCACATTTCCACCAGTGTTGGGAGCCGAGCACTTACAGATGTTTGTTTTTACGCAAAAAGATGGATGGAGCTAAATCCGGACTATAAGCGTCTCTCGGACACGACCGATTACTCCTCCCACCCTCACCGCTCATAACCAAAATATAAAAGTGTGGCAACTTTTTGAAGATCCCCCTGTATGCTGCGCATGAAAACCAAAAGCAACAAAAAACAAAAAAGGAAAAGAAAGAATAAATATGGGGAAAATTGCAAACAAACAAAAATGTCAAGAAAATAAATAAAGATCAAATGAAAAACAAAACTAGCAAGAAACAAAAAAGCAAAAGGAAAAAAGACAAAACAAAAATAAGAATTTAAACACTGAGAAAGAAAGAAAGAAAGAAAGAAAGAAAGAAAGAAAGAAAGAAAGAAAAAGAAAAAAAAAAAAGACAAAGAGAGGCAGAAACAATAAAAGAAAACCAAAAATAAAAACCCCAAAAACACACAGACTAAACAGAAAAGTGAAAGTGATAAACAAGACTCCACATGCAAACAAAGAAAAAAACAAAATACATTCATTTAAAAAAATCAAATGAAGAACAAAGAAAAAAAGCTGAAAATTAAAAATACAGAAAGAAAAAAGCACAGCAAAAAAAAACACAAAGAAATGCAGGAAAATGGAGAGAGAAACAAATAAAAGGTAAAAAAAAAAAAAATCAGAAAACGAAGAAATAGTAAAACAAAATTAATAGAAACAACAAAAGAAAAAATTAAAAGAGACAAGAAATACAAAATAGAATAGAAATAAGAAATTAAACATTGAGAAGTTCAAATAAAAAGCTTAAAAGAAAAAAAAAAAAAAAGACGAATGTTATTTAAAAATAAAAACAGACGAAAAAGGCTCTACACAGACTTAACGAGAAAAGCAGACAAAACGATAAACAAGACTAAAAATACAAAAAAATAATAATAATAATAATACTAAAATAAATGTTTCATTTATACATTAAAAAAAAGAACAAAGAAAAAAAGCTGCAAGTTTAAAAAACAAGGTCCCTTGTTTACCAATAATAAAAAGTGCATTAACACTGTACTAACAGCTCCCTCTAGTGGAGAGACTTCAGCCTGCTCAGTGAGACCGAGTGTTTCACCTGCAGCTCTAGATTATTTATTTATTTAAAATAGGCTAAATATTAAGATTTTGTGCTGCTCTAGATTAAAAACGACCCAAAAATAAATAAATAAATAAATAAATAAATAAATACAGAGTGAAGGATGAAGAGAGGCTCACCCGACTGTTGTACAGCTCCAGATGTGAGAGGTTAAAATCCTGAAACACGGCTATGTGCACGTTCCTCACCAGGAAGCAGCCGTACTCCTCGGTGCGCCCGGCCTCCAGGGGCCAGTACTGTCCACACTTCACCCTCCCTCGCTCCATCACTCTGAGAGAGAGAGAGAGAGAGGAAGAAAGTCGTTATAACTCTCCTGTTATGATTTATAAAGCAGCTTAAAATAGGAGACTCGGTGGGTGGTTACCTCGTCGTCATGACGATGATCAGCACCATTTGCTCCCACACCATTCGCCAAAAATCACCGAACGTCTTCGGCAAAGGACCTAACACCACGACGAACACACAGGCTCGTAAGCGGCGGCTACACTATAAGGCCGAAAGTATGTAGACACCCCTCCTAACAGCTGACCTCACTGACTGTAAATACCCACACACGTACTCCACAGTGTTAAAGCTGATTTGCTCTGAAAGCCTCTTACCCTGAGTGGCGATGTACGCGTTGGTGGTCTTGTAGCCGTCCATGAAGCTGGCGTTGATGTAGTCCGACGTCTGCGGGGAAAAGAGAGACAGAGAGGAAGTTGCTATTAAAAGAAGGAGACGGGAGCACTAAACTTCTCTTCATTATTACCGCTCATAAGCTGATGCACTGATCGTACGGTTCATACGGAGGCGATTCTACCGCGTCATATCAAACAGTTGGTCTCATTGGAGGAGCTTTGAAAAGGTCAGCAAATAGCAAACTGGCCAAACAGGTGAGCCCAAAAAATCGTAAGCCCAACATGGCAAAAGTGTGCCACACTCCATAGGAATTAATGTATCATTTTGTTATTTATTTATTTATTTTAAATTTACTATATTTTTAATAATTTTATTATTATTTTATTAACTTATTTATAATATTTACTTCATTTTTAATTCATTTAAAATTGTGTTAATTTTTTTATTTAATGTATTTATTTATTTTTAATGAATTTATTCTGAATTAAATTATTTTTTAATTTAACATTTTAAAAAGTTATAAACCATAAATAAAAAATAAATAAAAATGTACTTTTTAATGTATTTAAAATGTTTAAATTTGTTTCTTTTTAATTTATTTCATTTTGAAATAATATGAAATAATTTATATTATATTTATATATTTTAATATTTTTTTAATTTTAATTAAAAAACGTATTAAATTAATTACATTTAATTAATGTATTAAATTTTTTTATTTGCTTTTAGTTAATTTTACTTATTTACTTATTAAAACATTTATTTTGAATGTTTTATTTTGAATTAATTTATTTTACTTTTGAATTTAATTTATTTATTTTTAGTTTTGAATTACTTTTAATTCATTTAAAATTATTGAATTAAAAAAAAAATTTTATTTAATTAATTTGTTGATTTTTTTTTATTTATTATTATTTTAAATGTGTTTGAATTTACTTATTTATTTATTATTTATTTTATTTTGAATGAATTTCTTCAGCCGGCGTAAGAGTTTTGGCTCGTCTGTGTACGGTAAACATGCTGAACTCTGAACTCTGACCTCGTCGTCGTCGTCGTCTTCGTGGTCGAGAGGGCAGAGCCGGACGCGGGAGTGATCCAGGCACAGGACGTCGCTGTAGCGGTTTTTCACCTGGTTCGCTGACTTCCTGTTCGGAGACAAATCATCATCATCGTGATCCTAATCAACATCAAAACATCATCATCACCGCCCTTACTTGGAGTAGTCGAAGGATCCGGCGGGCGGCTCCTTCCGGATCTCCTCGTACTCCTGGTAGATCCCTTTCTTCTTCTTGTGTTTGACGTGCTGCACCAGCTCGTGCACGCTCAAGCCGCCGGGCTCGGCCGTGTGTACAGAGGCGCTTCCTATTGGCCAGCTGGACTCGTGGGCGGGACTCCGGGAGAGGGGCGTCGGCCGCGAGGACTTCTGCGGGAGGGGCGGGACTCCGTCTTCCAGCTCCGCCGAGTCGTCGGGAAGGTCGTCCTCCTGCTCGGCGTCGACGGAGTCCGTGTCGGGGGCGTGTTTGTGGTGGAGGGGCGTGTCCGGGGGCGTGTCCGACTGAGGGGGCGGGGGCTGGCGGCCGTTCGGGACGTTGGCGTTCAGGCCGTTCCAGTGCACGGCGTGCCGGAGGTCGTGAGGGTTGGCGTTTCCGTCGTCCAGCACGGTGGCGCCGCGGTGGGCGTCGGCAGCCCGGTTGCGGTCCCGGCGGTAGGAGTGCAGCAGGCTGCCCAGACAGTCGGCGGTGGCGCCCGGCGAGCTGTTCGGGGTGGAGTTGACGCACGACTGGATCCAGGCCACGTGACTGTACTGGGAGGTGCCACCCAGGTGCTCGGGCAGAGAGCTGACCGGGATGTGATTGGCCAGTTCGTGCGCTTTGACTGTACACACCTGACAGAAATCAACACACCAGTAAGTCAAAACATTATGACCACCCGCCTAACATGGACGAAGCTTTCTACAGGACTTTGGAACGTCCATGTGGGGATTTATGCCTATGTAACGAGGTCAGGCACCCCAGTCGTGGGTGTTTACGTACCCTCTCTCTGAGCTTCTCCCGCACGAACAGCCTCAGGACGGCGAACGGCGCCCGGAACCAGAGCGGCGACGACACGATGAACACACACTTCAGTCGGGCGGGGAAAGCACCCTAGATCACAGCGATAAAACGTCAGGTATCCAACACACACTCACTGAGCAGCGTATTAGTGACGCCGTACTCACTGTAGAGTCGGATCTGGTGCCTGGGGAGGCCGTTGAGGTACCATACGTCTGGCTGATCCAACATTTTGTTGTTTAGTTGCGGTGAGCCTTTTTTTTTTAAATTTTACTTTGAATTGATTTTAAATTTTGAATGTATTTAAATATAACGTATTTAGTTTTAATGTATTTTATTGTTTATTTTCATTTATTTAATTTTTGATTAATTTATTTTAAATGTATTTTTCTATTTATTTTCCTTATTTACCTTATTCTAGAATTACTTTTTCTTTTTTAATTAAAATTATTTTATTTTTATTTAATTAATTTATGTAAAATTTAATTATTTACTTTTAATTTATTTCGATTTAATTTTTTATAGTTAATTATATTTATTTATTTACTTCTCTTTAATTTATTTTAGAATTTTTATTTTACTAAAAACAGTCATTTAAAAATATTTAATAAATTCATTTAAAATGTATAATTTATTTTTTTAATTCTTTTATTGTTTTAAAGTAATTATTTATCTTTAATCTTTTTTATTTTAAGTTAATTTATCTATTTATCTGTCTGTCTGTTTATCTGTCTGTCAGTCAATGTATGTGTAATTATTTTTTAATTTTTAAATTATTTAATTTAATTATTTATTTTAAATTCATTTTTCTTTAATTTATTTGAGAATTTTTATTATTTTTTATTTGTTAAAAAGTCATTTAAAAATATTTAATTAATTTATTAAAAATGTAATATTTTTTAATTGTTTTAATTTAATTATTTATCTGTAATTTTTCATTTTAAATAAATTTCTTTAATATTTTAAATTTATTTTTTAGATCATTTATTTACTTATTTATTTTGAATTAATTTCTTATTTAATTTTTAATTTCTTCTTTTTATTTCCTTTGAACGTTTAATTCACGATTTCTGTCTGAAAACAACAAACACGCCCCGGTCCGACTCGCCCGAGTCACGTTTCTTTTTTAAAATCCTGACAATAATCTGCGCTGAAGACTTTGACCCGAAGACAGCCGTTCCTAATAAACCGGCCAGTGGGCGCGGATGAAAGGGAACCCGCTCACCTTGAGGAGGTTTAGGATCTTGACGCAGAGCTCGTAGTCGAAGTTGGCGTAGGTGGAGTTCGTCATGTCGTAGATGAATATGAGTCCGTCTCTCTGGGTCTGAGGGCTAGAGGTGAACGGGAGAAAGAAGAGCGGCAGGAAGGGGATTAGACCGTCTGTGCTTCCCCTGGATGGAACACAAGTCCTCAGCGTCTCTCTAGCGGACCGGATCTTACCTCTCGATGGCCTTGTCCAGCTGATAAATGATGGCCTGAAGGACGGCCTTGTGGGTGGTGACGTCCGGCCGGTGGAGACGAGCCGTGAAGAGCGCCAACGCCGCGCCGTTCGCGTCACGCCCCGGCTGCGGGCACCGCCCAAAACACAAAGGTAACAGGAAGGTAAACGGCTTCGTTCTGGCTTTTTACTATCATTTTGTAAGTTCTAGAGCTCAGTTCTGCACCAGCGCTGCTCCAGTAACCAGCAGCAGCTTCAGACTCAGACCGAGTTCACCGTCACTCACCAGAACTGTGAATTTGCCGCTTAACAGTTCGGTCCTCAGAGGTTCTTCGTTGGGGTTGATGTTAAAGATGCCCTCTTTTATCCTGGTGTTCTAAAATAAACAAAACAATGATACGTTTCTGACTGTACAGCTACAGTTTAGGGAAGGCCTCTGTCTGTATATCTGTCTGTATATCTGTCTATCTGTCTGTCTGTCTGTCTGTCTGTCTATCTATCGTCGTCTGTCTGTCTATCTACTGTCTGTCTGTCTGTCTATCTATCCGTCTGTATATCTGTCTGTCTGTATATCTGTTTATCTATTTGTGTCTGTCTGTATATCTGTCTGTATATCTGTCTATTTGTGTCTGTCTGTCTGTATATCTGTCTATCTGTCTGTCTGTATATCTGTCTGTCTGTATATCTGTCTGTCTATCTATTTGTGTCTGTCTGTATATCTGTCTATTTGTGTCTGTCTGTATATCTGTCTATTTGTGTCTGTCTGTCTATGTGTCTGTCTGTATATCTGTATATCTGTCTATCTATTTGTGTCTATCTATTTGTGTCCGTCTGTATATCTGTCTATTTATTTGTGTCTGTCTGTATATCTGTCTGTCTGTATATCTGTCTGTCTGTCTGTCTATCTGTTTGTGTCTGTCTGTATATCTGTCTGTCTATTTGTGTCTGTCTGTATATCTGTCTGTCTATTTGTGTCTGTCTGTATATCTGTCTGTCTATTTTTCTATCTGTCCATCTGTCTACCTATCGATCTGTCTGTCTGTCTCTGTCTATATATCTGTCTATCTATCGAATCTTAACTGCGTCCTGTGGTCTCCCCCGCCCCCAAACATCATT
The DNA here is from genome assembly GCF_030014385.1 of Trichomycterus rosablanca. Taxonomy (NCBI): domain Eukaryota; kingdom Metazoa; phylum Chordata; class Actinopteri; order Siluriformes; family Trichomycteridae; genus Trichomycterus; species Trichomycterus rosablanca. Next base: position 35,327,164 of record NC_086001.1, on the reverse strand, counting down.
ACACCCACCGAGCACTTTATTAGGTACACCCATCTGGTGCCCATATTGATTCATTGATTGGCATTGATTATTTTATAAGCCACACCCTGCATCCGGATGAAGTGAGCGGGTAAACAAGTACTGACCGTAGCTCACTGATTGATCGAAAGAGAATCCAGTAGGACCCCCAGTGACCAGACGATGTCCAGTATACATGTATAGCAGGTGCAGCAGTGTTGTTGGGATTCTTAACTTCGCAATGCACCTGCTGCACACGTACCAGAACACCACACACTGGTGGGTGGGGGGGGGGGGGCAAAGTGTACGATAGGCGTGGCTTTTAAAATGATCAATAGACGTACGTACCACATGGGTGTTCCTAATGAAGTGCTCGCTGCGTGTTCGTTCCCGTGGTTACCTTGTAAGCCTGGAAGAGGTCTACGGCCCTGGAGACGTCGAACTTGCGCGCCATGAGGAACTTGACGGCGGTGATCTGGCTGACGAGGGCGGCGTTCTGGGAGTGCTCTCGGCATCTCAGCGCCGCCAGGAACTCCTCCACCGCCTGCGGCGACAAAACGGGGGTTGAGATCTCGGAGTGTATACGTAACAGAGCACCTGATATTTTGGATGGGGGTTCGACCCCCGCCCTCGAGCAAGACCCATTACCCTGAATTACTCTTCGGACACTTCGGAAAACACTCGTCAGTCGACACGGCGCGCCGCCGCATCTACAGACGCGAGTTGAGATTCCGCTGCGCTTATATCGGATGGACTGATGCAGGGGAGAACATGCAAACTCCACACAGAAAGGACCCGGACCGCTCCGCCCGGGAATCGAACCCAGGACCTTCTACAGCACCTGGTGGTGCAAGGTCCAGTACCCTACATTTCTAGGACTATGCTGATTCACTACAGGTACAAGTACAATCCAAGCTATTGAAAATTAAGGGCCTTGCTCAAGGGCCCATCACTGACCCTGCCCTGCGCATTTATCATCACACGGGGAGAACATGCAAACTCCACACAGACCGAGCCATCTGGGATTCGAACCCATGACCTTCTTTGCCCACCTAGCCACCGTGCCACCTTAAAGCGCTACAGCAATGCATGTGTTCAGGTCCCGAACCATTAGAACAAAACAGAACATAACATGGGAACGTGGTGTATCATGATGGTAAATAGGCAACAGTTTAGGGAGGGCCCATTCCTTTCCTCTCGTGCACGATGAACACATTA